>NC_086318.1:53194488-53271988 GCF_036172605.1 Pelobates fuscus | reverse complement strand
AAGGAGAGCACTTGCAACTAGGACAGGCTGGGATGTGTATGCCCTGCTGAAGCTTTCAGATAAAAGGATACCTAACCTTGTCCTAACTCTGATTAATAAAAGATAGAACATAAATCTTGTAGACCTTTTAGAAGTCATTTCATCATCAGATCAGTATTATGGTTTATTATGATGTCTTCAGGACCACCCAGGGAAGGGGACAGGGAGAAGAACATGGAGCAAAAAAAAAAAAGAGAGACAAAATGTATCACTTCCAGTCTCTTTCACATATGATGTAATATTTAGATAGAAGGAATATCTCCCTTTCCTTGTTATTATTTATTATTATTATGATATTTATATAGCGCCATCAAATTCCGCAGTTCCCTTGCTATACCCATATATGTTATATTCCAAAATTTAAAAAAAATCAATTGAAAATCAAGATAGATCTTATACTTAAATTATACATTCTACATATAAGGCTGGCTGAGTAGCTACCCAATATCTGCAGGCCCAAGATGAGCTATCCCTTGCTTATTCTCTCACTGTATATTCTTGGAATTAACACTCGAAAAACAGAAACTGTTCCAACACTGCCATACTGTTTGGCAGTTTATACAAGTTTATTTTTCCTTTGGTATCTAAGTTTCTCTTATACTCATTACAATGTATCCTTTAAGACATTGCTACTATCCTTACCACAAGGACTATTCATATCAGCTATCCTTCTCTGCTAACAAGCTCTTTTTAGACCACTTTACTACATGCAGCCAAGATTGGTCATTTGTATAGACCACAGGACAGGTCACTTGGACATGTCCAGCGTCTAATTATTATACGACACTTTGTCACCTATACCTGAGACAGAGCATGGGATGAGCGCTCCTTCTATATTTTGAGCCTGAATTTAAATAAAATAAATATATGAGAGATCTGTCTACATATTCTGGTTTAATCCAATAGTATATACTACAGATACTGATCTCCATATATACATATGTATAAAAGTATTCCTACCCCAGGTTTTTAAAGGTGTATTGTTGTGTTTTTCTGTCTTATACACGGTGGGTTGTGTTTACACCTTTTTTACGTGGATTTGTTTATGTTATGTATATTTGGTTTTCAATAAAGTCTATTACCATTTATGATATTTTACGAGGTTATTCCAGTGAGGTGGGTCCCATCTAATTTTTATAGAGACTTAACCTAACTTTTTCTATTTTTCAAGTGTTGATGTTAATTGGGTTTATGCCCCCTATTACCTTGGTAACCTTCTCTATGGCAACAGGATAGGTTTTTCGTACATCTGAGGCCGTTTCTTCTCTATTCTGGGAATTAGTTAAGATATTTGTAAGATATATTCTGTGTAATATATAAAAAAAGGTTAAAAATAAGCTAAGACAATGACAAGTTAGAAATAATCACCATATAAAGCATTGATGGGACTTGTAGCATTGCAATACCTTTATTTGTATAAGTTATTTTAGCAAAAGTAATCAGTTTATATTAAATTGTAAGCCGGTTATTGTAAGTAAAATTTTTGTTCGATATCTAGGAAGGGAAACCAAACACCAGATCCAATTTTAAAGGTGTAATTAATCTCTTCCATGAAGAAATAACAGTAGCTTTCTGCCTGAGGTTGATATAAACAAACACACAAGTCCAGAAACACAAAGATACAAAACACTTGAATTTCTGCCTGAAGTGCTTCATTTAAATTTGTGCTCATCGTTAAATTATTCATTTAGCCCTTTGCAAAAAGGAAACAAACTAAAAAATGCCCTTAGGCAAAGTATCATTATGGTGAAATGGTTTATTTAAAAAAAAATGTCCTTGCTTGGTTATTTCTGCTTGGTTAGAATTAGAGAACCTCAAATGATTGAGAGCTCATGGTGCCCAGAATTTACTTTGTTACTCTATGATTACAGGGCTTCCCACGGACACCCCTCATGGTTTTGGGACGAAGAACAATGTTATTGCAATTCGTAAGGCCTGGCTATGGATGAGTTTTATCAAAAGGTGGTAAATTTAAAATTAAAAATGCGCATTTCCTATGTAGTAAAGTGCCGTAGGCACCAGTGATCATATTGTTTATCCTCTGTGTAAGCCCTGTTATTTCAAATAATAATGTCGAAGCCATTTCTAGGTGTTTTTTTCCCCCATTTTTATTGTAGTAATTTAAGAGCAGCTTTTGTCCAGGGGTATTGTAGAAAATGATCCAGCCATAGAATATTACACTATGATAAGAAATCTCCTGTGAAATCGCTACTGCATTTTATACACAGGGCAATGGTGGAGTCTGTCAATGATAATTAATCCTATGCTAAGGTCTTAATTGGAAAAGGACCTATAGATAGTGGTTACATAGTTACATAGCTGAAAAGAAACATGCATCCATCAAGTTCAGCTTTTCTGACTTCTGTTTTTGCTGTTGATCCAAATGATGGCGGCATGAAACTCAGTTTGAAGTGCTTTCAATTTTGCAACAAACTAGTTCACATTACTTCATGACCCCAGAATAGCAGTCAGATCTTTCCTTGGATCACGAAGCCATTACCCCACTAATTCAAAATTATATATTTAAAGTATTCATCCAATTGCTGCTTAAACATCTGTAAAGACTTTGATAAAAACCACCTCTTCAGGCAGAGAATTCCACATCCTTGTTATTCTTATTGTAAAAAACTGTTTCCTTTGCCTTAGGCTAAATCTCCTTGCTTCCAGTCTAAATGCGTGACTTTGTGTCCTATGTATAGTCCTGCTTATGAATAGCTTTCATCCAGACAACAGTTTGTATTGACCCCGAATATATTTGCATAGTGCTATCATATCCCCTGTAAGGCGCCTTTCCCCCCCCCCCAAACTAATGAGATTTAAATGTATTTACCTGTCTTCATCATTAAAATGTTCCTTTATTTATAAATATGTTAAATAGAAGCAGTCCCAGAACAGAACCCTGAGGGACACCACATACCACTTTTGTCCAGCTTGACAATTTACCATTAATGACAACTCTCTGTAATCTTTAAGCCAATGTTCTACCCAAGCACAAGAATGTTCATCTAGACCAATTTCTTTTAGTTTGAACATTAACCTATTGTAAGGGGCAATATCAAACACCTTGTCAAAATCCAAGTAGATCACATCCACTACAACACCCTGATCTTCTATCATAAAGCAATGCTGATTATCATTAATAACAATGGTCTTCACAATTAATTCCTGAATATTATTATATTATATTATTACATTATTATTAATACCCCTTCAAATACTTTGCCAGCCACAGAAATTGAGCCCACATGTCTATAATTTCCAGGCAAAGATTTTGAGCCCTTTTTGAATATAGGAACCACATCTACATTCTTCCAATCCTCTGGTACAGTTTCTGAAAGAAAATAATCTTGAAATATTAAATACAGAGGTTAACTTACTTCCACACTTAGCTTCTTTAGTACTTGTGGGTGAATACCGTCAGGCCCTGGAGCTTAGTTTACATTAACTTTCTTCAGCTGCTGCAGCACTTTGCATTGAATCATCCAATGACAATTTTTCTGCAATTTTTTTGCCGCAAGCATTTGTAGATTTCACCATAACTTCATCAATGCCAGTTTTGTAAAACTATATTTGTATTTGACCTAATGTTTAGATGGTACTTTAAAACAAGTTCCATTTATGTTGTTTGAGGAATGCAAAATATAATTTAGAACTTATAATGAAATAAATATTTTCATTTTATAAAATATTCATGTTTGACAAAGACTCAGTTTTGTGAATGGAAAGCTACTAATTCCGTTTTGTGAATGGAAAGCTACTAATAGGGTGAAAGAATCAGCTTGCTCCTTAAAGGAGCCTCAGAATTGCTTCTTAATGGTTTAACTCATGAAGGTAAGCTGGCCACCAGATCTCCCCGCACTATAATCATTTAATTGCAATTAAGTTGTTATGGTGCACAGATTGGTCCTTTTTAAGTAGTGCAAAATGCAATCATTTACTGTGTATATCATTAATAGTACTAAAGTAGCTGTCAGGATCTATCTTCTATCTTCTGTCCGTACTCCCACCTCTGATGCTCACCTTCAAGATTTCTCCAGGGCTGCACCGTTCCTGTGGAACTCACTTCCCTCCTCCGTTAGATGCTCACCCAGTCTCCACTCCTTCAAAAAAATAGTTAATAAACCCACTTCTTCATAAAAGCGTATCAATTAAACTATTAATAGCTCCCAACTGATTCCTCTCTTGCAATTGTCACTAGTCTAATACTATCCTTACCTTTTGTGTCACTTTACCGCACTCCCTCTAGCATGTAAGCTCATTGAGTAGGGCCCTCAACCCCCTCTGTTCCTGTGTGTCCAACTTGTCTGGTTACAACTACGTGTCTGTTCGTCCACCCACTGTAAAACGCTGCGGAATTTGTTGGCGCTATATAAATAATAACATAATAACGTAATAATAATATTAATGTTCTGAGAGGAACCAGTCCTGCTGTTGCCAAGATGAAGGAGAGATTTCTCTATCCATCCATAAATTATTATACCTCCATGACATTGTAACTCTGGAAAGAAAAGTATCTATGAAACATTCAAAACACCATTTTCTTAGCACACCTGCGCATTTTCTCAAGTGTGGATAATAGGGGCAGATTATTAACTTCTAGAGATAAAACAGAAAACAAAAAAAAAAACACATGATTGATTTCTGTACAAAAAGAGGAACATTGTGTGAACAGATTGAATGAGTGGAAAACATGTTATCAAAAAGTATACAATAATAAAAGCAAGTACAGAGAGAAAGTGCGGTAGTTTATGGTGTGTAGGTGGGTAATAATACAAAATAACTGTTGTCAAGTGTGGGAGTTGCAGCTGCACAAAAACATAAAATAACTTTAGGAGAGGAATACAGCAATATATACTGACTGAGTAAGTAACAGTATACATTAAGTTGCCATTTAATTAGCTACACCTTATCATTAATGTTATATCGAGATAGCAGCTTTTGTGTGTCTGTTTTGGTTCGATTTTTTTATCTTGAAGAAAAAAATAGAATAATCATGAAAATAATTTATCTTAGTACATACCTGGTTATCTTTAGAGTATAAGTGTAGTGTTTCTATTTGATCGTTTGAGTTAGTATTCTAGGTAATGTGATGGTGCTTTGAAACAAGTTATGTTTTATCTTGTTTGAGGAAAAGTAACATGAAATGTAATTTATAGCTGATTATGAAATATAATTTTTTTTTTTAATTATTCACAAAAAAATTAAGATACACTTTCTGTGGAGTGCATCCTCTAATGAAACGGGCTTTGCACATTTATACAGCTCAGTATAAAACGAATTAAAACATGGTCAGGAAGTTTAATAACTCTTAGAAGACAAACTGATGGGGTACAAAAGAAGACCATGTCCACTTCTTTCGGTCAAGAACAAGAGTTGAAGCTGCTGTAGTTATGTGATACCCATACCGAGATGACTGCAGTGTCATTATTGACTGCAGCAAAAATAATGCAGAGGCATTATAGGGAGGTTTATAACGTCATTACTGATCTGGGTACACTGATGATTGAGAATTGAGAATCGTTGGAATTATGAAAAAGTATTCAAGCCATATCAACTGTATTAATTGTATGTGTTTAGATAGATCAGCCGTTATATGGAACTAGACTCTGGATCTTTTTAGTATCCAACTAAATGAATCTATATTTAAATATAGATATATATATATATATATATATATATATATATATATATATATATATATATAAATATTATGGAAACATAGTTTGATATAGCAGCAGAAGAAAACTATAAAATGCAGAATTAGGACATAGAATCAAAATATAATATTGTTCTATAAATACATTTTAAAGGAACACTATAGTCACCTGAACAACTTTAGCTTAATGAAGCAGTTTTGGTGTATAGAACATGCCCCCTACAGCCTCACTGCTCAATCCTCTGCCATTTAGGAGTTAATTCCCTTTGTTTATGAACCTTAGTCACACCTCCCTGCATGTGACTTGCACAGCCTTCCATAAACACTTCCTGTAAAGAGAGCCATATTTAGGCTTTCTTTATTGCAAGTTCTGTTTAATTAAGATTTTCTTATCCCCTGCTATGTTAATAGCTTGCTAGACCCTGCAAGAGCCTCCTCTATGTGATTAAAGTTCAATTTAGAGATTGAGATACAATTATTTAAGGTAAATTACATCTGTTTGAAAGTGAAACCAGTTTTTTTTTTTCATGCAGGCTCTGTCAATCATAGCCAGGGGAGGAGTGGCTAGGGCTGCATAAACAGAAACAAAGTGATTTAACTCCTAAATGACAGTGAATTGAGCAGTTAAATTGCAGGGGAATGATCTATACACTAAAACTGCTTTATTTAGCTAAAGTAATTTAGATGACTATAGTGTTCCTTTAAGGCCTCCATCTGTACAATTTATGAGAAAGTCTTTAAAATATGAAAAAAGGGAAGCGATTCAGCTTTCTATATGAGCTGTTAAAGGGACACTCCACTGCCCAAATACAAAATAAATAAAATCACTGTTTAGTAGATATACTCCAAATGAAAACTTGCGTGCATTTAGTTATGCATTTTTTCACTGGAGTTATATCTAAACAGCTTACAAACACTGAAGATCTTGTCTACTACCTTTGCAAGCCCTCCTCTTCTAACCTCGTCCAGACTTTATGTGGCTGTCCAATCACAGACTTCCCAATGCAGTTCAGTGAGAAGTCTTTGCAAGGCAGGTGCTCAGGACAATTGCTGCCCCTTGAGTTCAGTGCAAATAAGCCAACCAAACCAGGAAGTAACAGGACCTGTTGTCTGTTGGAAAAGCCAGGGGGTGTAACCAGTTTAATTTCTAAAAGTGTCAATTTCTATTGAAATATGCAATATTTTCAAAATTAAGACACACTCTTCACACATAAAGCTTTTCAGCAAGCTAAAGTGCTATAGGGGTCTGAAGTGTCCCTTTAATTGTTGGGAACATGAAGTGAATTCAAAGTGAATTTCTAATTTTAGGTCACAGGAGACGAATTGGAAAAAATCTCAGTTCTACTATGTCAGTTCTACTATGTTGTCCTAAATTCTGAACTTCACTTTGATTATCCCACAATTCACACTTTTTTGAGTAGCTTTGTATAGTATTTTCTTTTCCATTGGAGGAACATCTGGAATTATTGTGATAATGTTTGTATGCTTATCTGTGCTGGCTTTACAGTCAAAAACACATTTGAAAGACTGCACTTGATCAACTTGTGTCTTAATATTTGTAACCTAATTAATGCATACAATATACATTACCTATATTATTTTCTGTTTTAAGAGTATTTTGATGCACCAATCACAAAAAAACAAAACATTTGCACACAATAAACAAGATGACTGTTTCGCTTGGCTTCCATTGTTTGACATTTTCCGTGCAATTATGAAGGAATAAACAACATTAACAAATGATTTGTAATAACAATTATATAATGAAGCAGAAATCAGTTGACATTCATGAGTATTATAAATTATAACTGCGTATTAAATTTCACTACAAGACATAATTATTGCTATGTTTGCTTCCGAGAACCACGAGATATATGCTTGCAGCTTTAAAAAGAGAACTTGGCAAAAAAAAAAATGATAACTAGACAGGACAATGCAATGAATCATCAGCCCAGTGATTTGGTTTAGGTTGCATGATGCTTTTGAGAGAGCAAAGAAAGAAAGCTTTTAAATGAAACCTACACATGTCTTAGAAACAAGAACATTTTTATGAACAGTGATACATTTCAACTCTCTGGGTGCCCTTAATGAATACACAAGAAGAAAAAAACGTAATAATAATTTGATTCGTTCAGTAAAAAATACAATCTATCATACCACGCGTGTTTAGTTTTGTATAATAAATAACATTTTATATTTTTAAGTTAGTTTTGTTATAACCAGCATTTTTACCATCTTCAAAAGAATAGTTGAATATATGAATGAATACAAGTCGTGAAAGGCCCTCGTTCCATTCCACTGCTAGTAACCCTTTTCTCTCTCATTGCTCCACTTCCTGGTTAATTTATCCCAATCGTCTTCCGATAACCGTTGATCTTCCTTTCTCCAATCTTCTTTACCCCTCTCCCATCACTTCTCTCCTTCTATCCTCTATCATTCATTACTTTCCTCTCCCAACTGCATTACTGAATCCCTTTTCTTATAGCTCTGAACAGCCTGTGGGCACACAAATGTCCTGCATTACTTGACCAGCCCAATACATTCTGGAAGCAAGGTGGGCGCATGTAGCAAATTCATTTACTTGCTGCCTAGTGGTTAATTTCATTGCAACCAGGCCTTTCATGATAATTATGGAGCAGTGGTGTCTTGTTACTCCATTGCCTGTGTCCTCCTGAATAAAGTTATGAAAATGAACATTGAGAAAAATAATATTCAGTAATATGCTGAAGGGTGTTTTTTTCATAGACATAGAATACATAGACGCCGCACGTCTATGGAATTCTGTGCTGAGCGGCAAGAAATGCGGCAGCCATCTTGGACCGGTCGCCGCTCTGCTGAAGCTATTAAAGAACCCTTGGAAGAACCCTTGGAAAGCCCATCTCACTAAAGGTAAGTGAAGGACTTGGGGCACTTATAGCTCTTAATGCCCCTACCCCTTAATACCCCTACCCCATGTCATTAATGACCCTACCCCTAATCCTTAATACCCCAATCCCAGCACAGGGGTATTTACACTGTAGGGGTAGGGGAATTATCACAATAGGGGTAGGGGTATTAAGGCCTAGGGATAGGGGTATTAACACTGTGTGTGTAGGGGTATTAAGGATTAGGGGTAGGGGCGTTAATGACATGGGGTAAGGGTAGGGGTATTAGGGGTAGGGGCATTAAGAGCTATAAGTGCCCCAAGTCCTTCACTTACCTTTAGTTAGATGGGCTTTCCAAGGGTTCTTCAATAGCTTCAGCAGAGCGGCGACCGGTTCAAGATGGCTGTCTATGGTTTTTTTATTTTCTCATTAGATTGAAAAAACGCATGCTTAAAGGGGCTTTCTAGGCACCAAAAACACTACCTTATATTTCTGGCAATGTAAAAAATGCTTACTTTTTGCCTGAAATTGCCCTCTATTTTCACTGTAACTCCACAATATTTCTCTAGGAAATGCATTGAAATTTAGACAACAGATCATCGGCGCTAGGGATTGTAGCTTATTGTAAAAAAAAAATGTATTTATTTTTCTTTTTCATTGTGTTAATCTCCTCAATTTAGGAAATTAAAACAAATACATATTGTTTTCCAAAAAATATTTTTGAGGATTTTTTTCAGTAATAAAAATATACTTACTGCGGATAACAGTTAATGTATTATCTGTTTTATTAATGTAGTTTTGTATATTCTATTTTAGACTATGTTTTGAGGGATGACCTTGATACCAGCACTGCTTTAGTGAAAAAGGTTGAGTGCGGGCAACAAATAAACATTTATTTATAGTCATGATCATTAATATGCTCCAAATCCCATAATTCAGCTCCACGAAAGTGTGAAGTTTAGTTCCATACTTCACCTATACAATGTATAAAATGCCGATAGATTCAAGTAAAGTGAAATAAAAATGTAAAACATTAAAATATAAGAATGACAATTTGGAATAAGCTTGCACATAATTTGGCTGAATGAATATTTTAAAGTACTATCTAATTTATTTCATTATTACTGTTCGCACGTTGCTCGCTGTATGTTCCTTTGTGTTTTATACATACCGTAATACTTTGAATATTTTGTATATATTCCATGTTGTGTGTTTACTCCTGTTGTTATTGTTATTAATATTATTATTACTTGTTCATTTAACCAGCTGAACGACTCACGTATTAAATCATTAACTTTTTGCATATTCTGAAAAATCTAATTAAGCATGTAATCCAGCCCGAATTTATGAATGAGTTTCATAACATTTTCAAACAGTGATAAGTCTATTTTCATCTTAAAGCAGATGGTATAAAACTGTTATGCTCCCGAGTCATAATTGGTAATTGAACTGACATGGTATATTCTCCATGTTTCAGAGTTATCAGATTTGCTTGGTAATCAGTAACCACAAACAAAACAAAATCTTGTTATCACCCAAAAGCTCCAACAGCCTGTAGCCATGTATTTGACAAAAGCTTGATAGTCATCGCTAGGTAATTGCAGAAATGAATCTAGTCAATAAAACTGCTATAATAGTAAGATTATCTGAAATAGAACATGTCATTACAGCGCTATAAAATGTTTGATTTTTTTTTCTCATTTAACCAGTATTCTTTACGTTGGTTGTAAAAAACGACAATTTGTTCATCACAAAACCATTCCTATGGTTCAAATTAGCAGAAGTAGTTGATGTTGTTTCAGTAAGTGATCTAACGTATGTTGAAAGCAACGTTTATATCAGGTCACCACCAACTATAGAGCTTTCCAAGGGACCAGCTCGCATGATATAGGGCTTAAATATAAAATAAGCCTATACTGTTAGTTACAATGTATGTTTGCTATATAGTAAATGAAAACAATCCAAATATCTGAAATACAATTAATGTGGATCTACTATTATAAGAAGAGATCAGTTTCCTAGTTTGTCTCTCTTATTATTATTAATTGGTGGTGATATATTCTACAAACCTTCATGGGGTTATTCGCTAAACACCAGCTTTTTTCCGCATAGACAAATTTCGGTAAAATTTACTTCTGAATGAATGAAATTAATTCTGACCACAGTGGTAATTCTCATATTTACTGAAGTCAATTCCATTCAGAATTCGGCCAGTCTAGGAGAATCAGCAGCGGTCGCCTGCATGTGTTCAGTGTCCAGATTAAAGTCAGTGCTTTTGCATCCGATCCCATTACAAAGTATAGGATTTAGAAGATTCATAAAACACTGATTTAACAAAATTTCAGAACCAAATGTATCTGGCACAATGCACGTTCACAAATTATCATTCACTTGCTTTTATACAAGCGAACGGTAATTGTAAATACTATCAGCGCTAGCAACCAGTGGGCAATTAGTTAAAAAGCCTTGTCAGTGCAAGGATTAATTAAGTGGCGGATGGCCAATGCTTGGTAGCCAGCTGCCACCTTAAAAAAAAAAAAAAACTATGGGTGTCAATAAGTGCCATATTACCATAAGAGAGGCTTTATTATAGCCAGTGGAGTGTATATCTATCTAATCAACTTTAAAAACCAGCAGCTGAGCATCCATGAGAATGGGGCCTGTTAAATAATGGGGGGACATAGTACCTCCCTGCCCTCATGCATTATCCACTGGTGTGAGCCCTAACTGTCATATTACAGGGGTGAACCTGGTATCCTCCCCCCTCCCCATTGGCCGCAGATGGGGGCCCTTTTTCCAGTCCCAATTTCATACCTCCCAATGTTGGAAGGTATTAACTAGTCCTATTATGTTCATAGTATAGCATTTATATGGATGTTTAGGTTCAATGTTCATAATCATAATCATAATGTCTGCTGGTAAGATGTTATATTATAGCTATAATAATAAATAAAGAGTGCATGTTTGTATGGCTTATTATTTCCTATAATTTGGTTATTGAACACACACATATATATATATGTGAATGTGTCTGAGGAGTACTTGGTGGAGCAGAGTTTATAGTTATTTACTCTAATTTGCAATTGAACACTGTTACGGCACCCTCAGGCATAAAAGGGTCAAACCGTCGTTTAGTAGATCTTCCCCTTCCAGATATACAGGCACAGCTACTGCAGAACACCAAACTCCCGAACTGGATACAAAATAGCACTCCAAACTGGAACCTCACGAATAGCTGCTAGCAGCCGAACAGGAAAAGCAGACATCAGCTTACACTCCTAGCAATCAATCTCTAACAGCATACAGTGAATCCCCCCACGAACGAGACAAGGCTCCGTGTTGAGGGTCAAGCAGTGGTCTGAGTTGCTGGCACACCCAGCCTGGTTTTTATTACAAGTGTACACATACAGGCCACACCCAGGGGGAGGCATAAAATAACCAATAGTATCACGGGTGCAACCCACACATCCCCTCCCCTTAGTGTGACACATAATCCCATTATACATACAGTTAAAACATACTTTTTACCCAACTTTCATAACTCTAAAACCATACATCACATTCACATAAAAATACATATCCACAATCAATCCATTCAGGGGAACAACATATTAAAAAAATGGCATGAATCAGACCAGGGGTTCAAAAGTTAGTAAAAGTATCTTTTGTTCCCCCTGGCTGGCAGTATTTTAATCTGGCTCAAACAGTAAAAGTAAAACATCCCCACAATGCATCCTGGCTTCCTCCCTTTTGCCCTGGAGATAATTGGAGAAGTAATCCAATTATCTCCCAGGTCAAAGACAAAACCCCATTACACATGTGGGGACCTAAATACAGGATTATGTTTTAAAATATATAAAGTCACTTTTATTACACCAAACACAGACATGTTACATATCCCCAGATAGCTCAGGTCTGGGTGCACATTATTAGGTGAATGGCACCCAGACCACACGAATACAGTTTAATCGCCATGGAGCCAAAATCTTTAATCACACGAATAGGCTCCATGGCATAGCTATCTGGGTTACCACAGTTCACATAGAAATACCGAAGGTATGGCTGTTCGGCTACATCCTCACGAATGGGAACCAGGAGACGGACGGCTCAGCGGTGTTCGTGCAGATAAGTGTCCGTTTATAGTACCATAGTTTAGGTGCCGAACACTGTTTTTTAAAGGGCCCAATCTCCCAGGGCCATAGTCCAAAGGCAGCAGGCGGTCAACCAGGCTCCTCCAATGCAATGTGGCGAGATTGGTCTCGTCACATCTCTCCCCCTTTCCAAAAAGACTAACAGGGTACCTGACCTCCTGCCGGTCAGTGCCCTTGTTAGTCCAGCAGCCCACCCACAAAGCAGAAAAAACAGTACAGCCCACCCACAATAAATGGTTACTACACCTGGGTAGAGGAGAATCTTGTCCATGTCCAGGTGCCTCACCACGGCTGTGTGGGGGACTGGTAGGCTGCCTTGGTGGGTTGCTGCATGGGCAGAGACCAGCGGTACTCTGTCCGGGTGCCAGTACTACCACCGGAGTAGTCTGGTTGGAGCTTGGTTGCTGGAGACTGACTGTCTCCCCCTTGGATACACAGCTCTGTCGTGGGGGGGTAGGACCGACCATCCCTCCCCCTGTGTGGTAAGTGCAGAGACCACAGTCCCATCTGCACCGGTGGGGGGCTTCCAGTCTCCCCCTGGTACATTAAGCTGCCACTGGGGAGAGGGGGTAACAAGCTCCTCTCCCGATAAAACACTCTGCCCATTAATGATCCGCCGCTGGGGAGAGGTGGTAACAATCTCCTCTCCCATACATACTTCCAGTCTTTGCGGAGGGAGACCAACGGTCTCTCCTCCCAATACAGAGTTCTGCTGCTGGGGAAAGGAGACTGGGCTCTCTATTCCCTGCGGGATACTCTGCCGCTGGGGACTGGAGACTGGGCTCCCAATTCCCAACAAATAACACTGCCGCTGGACAATGGAAACTGGGCTCCCAATTCCCGGCACATCACACTGCCGCTGGGGAATGGAGACTGGGCTCCCAATTCCCAAAAAATCACACTGCCGCTGGGGAGGGAGGACACTGCTCTCCTCTCCCTGTACTTCAAACTGCCTTCCTGGCATATCACTCTGCTGCTGGGGGGCAGGAACAACTACCTCTGCCCCCTGTAACTCAGCCTGCCGCTGGGGAGGGAGGACACTGCTCTCCTCTCCCTGCACTTCACACTGCCTTCCTGGCATATCACTCTGCTGCTGGGGGGCAGGAACAACTACCTCTGCCCCCTGTAACTCAGCCTGCCGCTGGGGAGGGAGGACGCTGCTCTCCTCTCCCTGCACTTCACACTGCCCTCCTGGCATATCACTCTGCTGCTGGGTGGCAGGAACAACTACCTCTGCCCCCTGTAACTCAGCCTGCCGCTGGGGAGGGAGGACGCTGCTCTCCTCTCCCTGCACTTCACACTGCCCTCCTGGCATATCACTCTGCTGCTGGGGGGCAGGAACAACTACCTCTGCCCCCTGTAACTCAGCCTGCCGCTGGGGAATGGAGACTGGGCTCCCAATTCCCTGCAATTCACACTGCCGCTGGGGAGAGGAGACTGAGCTCTCTCTGTCCCGTAACAGTAATTTCCGGTGGAGGTCCACCCAACGTGGCAGCTGACCATCACCCTCTGCCCGGTATAGCAGAGTCTTGAACACTAGACCCCTCACGAACTTCACGTATTTCTCAGCTGGATTAGGTCCGTAGAAGTTCAGCCGCAACCACATCATACGGTCAAATTCCTCTACAGAGTATCTGTACTCCACTGCTGGTTCCATTCTGTTGCCTTTTAGGGTCGCTGTACTGGGACATGTGTTGCCCTTAACTTGTAAATCCAAAGCAATGGTGTCTCCTGTAGCTGTCCTTCTGGCTGTAGGAACGATCCCACCGCTGCCACCAATGTTACGGCACCCCCAGGCATAAAAGGGTCAAACCGCCGTTTAGTAGATCTTCCCTTCCAGATATACAGGCACAGCTACTGCAGAACACCAAACTCCTGAACTGGATACAAAATAGCACTCCAAACTGGAACCTCACGAATAGCTGCTAGCAGACGAACAGGAAAAGCAGACATCAGCTTACACTCCTAGCAATCAATCTCTAACAGCATACAGTGAATCCCCCCACGAACGAGACAAGGCTCCGTGTTGAGGGTCAAGCAGTGGTCTGAGGTGCTGGCACACCCAGCCTGGTTTTTATTACAAGTGTACACATACAGGCCACACCCAGGGGGAGGCATAAAATAACCAATAGTATCACGGGTGCAACCCACACATCCTCTCCCCTTAGTGTGACACATAATCCCATTATACATACAGTTAAAACATACTTTTTACCCAACTTTCATAACTCTAAAACCATACATCACATTCACATAAAAATACATATCCACAATCAATCCATTCAGGGGAACAACATATTAAAAAATGGCATGAATCAGACCAGGGGTTCAAAAGTTAGTAAAAGTATCTTTTGTTCCCCCTGGCTGGCAGTATTTTAATCTGGCTCAAACAGTAAAAGTAAAACATCCCCACAATGCATCCTGGCTTCCTCCCTTTTGCCCTGGAGATAATTGGAGAAGTAATCCAATTATCTCCCAGGTCAAAGACAAAACTCCATTACACATGTGGGGACCTAAATACAGGATTATGTTTTAAAATATATAAAGTCAGTTTTATTACACCAAACACAGACATGTTACATATCCCCAGATAGCTCAGGTCTGGGTGCACATTATTAGGTGAATGGCACCCAGACCACACGAATACAGTTTAATCGCCATGGAGCCAAAGTCTTTAATCACACGAATAGGCTCCATGGCATAGCTATCTGGGTTACCACAGTTCACATAGAAATACCGAAGGTATGGCTGTTCGGCTACATCCTCACGAATGGGAACCAGGAGACGGACGGCTCAGCGGTGTTCGTGCAGATAAGTGTCCGTTTATAGTACCATAGTTTAGGTGCCGAACACTGTTTTTTAAAGGGTCCAATCTCCCAGGGCCATAGTCCAAAGGCAGCAGGCGGTCAACCAGGCTCCTCCAATGCAATGTGGCGAGATTGGTCTCGTCACATCTCTCCCCCTTTCCAAAAAGACTAACAGGGTACCTGACCTCCTGCCGGTCAGTGCCCTTGTTAGTCCAGCAGCCCACCCACAAAGCAGAAAAAACAGTACAGCCCACCCACAATAAATGGTTACTACACCTGGGTAGAGGAGAATCTTGTCCATGTCCAGGTGCCTCACCACGGCTGTGTGGGGGACTGGTAGGCTGCCTTGGTGGGTTGCTGCATGGGCAGAGACCAGCGGTACTCTGTCCGGGTGCCAGTACTACCACCGGAGTAGTCTGGTTGGAGCTTGGTTGCTGGAGACTGACTGTCTCCCCCTTGGATACACAGCTCTGTCGTGGGGGGGTAGGACCGACCATCCCTCCCCCTGTGTGGTAAGTGCAGAGACCACAGTCCCATCTGCACCGGTGGGGGGCTTCCAGTCTCCCCCTGGTACATTAAGCTGCCACTGGGGAGAGGGGGTAACAAGCTCCTCTCCCGATAAAACACTCTGCCCATTAATGATCCGCCGCTGGGGAGAGGTGGTAACAATCTCCTCTCCCATACATACTTCCAGTCTTTGCGGAGGGAGACCAACGGTCTCTCCTCCCAATACAGAGTTCTGCTGCTGGGGAAAGGAGACTGGGCTCTCTATTCCCTGCGGGATACTCTGCCGCTGGGGACTGGAGACTGGGCTCCCAATTCCCAACAAATAACACTGCCGCTGGACAATGGAAACTGGGCTCCCAATTCCCGGCACATCACACTGCCGCTGGGGAATGGAGACTGGGCTCCCAATTCCCAAAAAATCACACTGCCGCTGGGGAGGGAGGACACTGCTCTCCTCTCCCTGTACTTCAAACTGCCTTCCTGGCATATCACTCTGCTGCTGGGGGGCAGGAACAACTACCTCTGCCCCCTGTAACTCAGCCTGCCGCTGGGGAGGGAGGACACTGCTCTCCTCTCCCTGCACTTCACACTGCCTTCCTGGCATATCACTCTGCTGCTGGGGGGCAGGAACAACTACCTCTGCCCCCTGTAACTCAGCCTGCCGCTGGGGAGGGAGGACGCTGCTCTCCTCTCCCTGCACTTCACACTGCCCTCCTGGCATATCACTCTGCTGCTGGGTGGCAGGAACAACTACCTCTGCCCCCTGTAACTCAGCCTGCCGCTGGGGAGGGAGGATGCTGCTCTCCTCTCCCTGCACTTCACACTGCCCTCCTGGCATATCACTCTGCTGCTGGGGGGCAGGAACAACTACCTCTGCCCCCTGTAACTCAGCCTGCCGCTGGGGAATGGAGACTGGGCTCCCAATTCCCTGCAATTCACACTGCCGCTGGGGAGAGGAGACTGAGCTCTCTCTGTCCCGTAACAGTAATTTCCGGTGGAGGTCCACCCAACGTGGCAGCTGACCATCACCCTCTGCCCGGTATAGCAGAGTCTTGAACACTAGACCCCTCACGAACTTCACGTATTTCTCAGCTGGATTAGGTCCGTAGAAGTTCAGCCGCAACCACATCATACGGTCAAATTCCTCTACAGAGTATCTGTACTCCACTGCTGGTTCCATTCTGTTGCCTTTTAGGGTCGCTGTACTGGGACATGTGTTGCCCTTAACTTGTAAATCCAAAGCAATGGTGTCTCCTGTAGCTGTCCTTCTGGCTGTAGGAACGATCCCACCGCTGCCACCAATGTTACGGCACCCCCAGGCATAAAAGGGTCAAACCGCCGTTTAGTAGATCTTCCCTTCCAGATATACAGGCACAGCTACTGCAGAACACCAAACTCCTGAACTGGATACAAAATAGCACTCCAAACTGGAACCTCACGAATAGCTGCTAGCAGACGAACAGGAAAAGCAGACATCAGCTTACACTCCTAGCAATCAATCTCTAACAGCATACAGTGAATCCCCCCACGAACGAGACAAGGCTCCGTGTTGAGGGTCAAGCAGTGGTCTGAGGTGCTGGCACACCCAGCCTGGTTTTTATTACAAGTGTGCACATACAGGCCACACCCAGGGGGAGGCATAAAATAACCAATAGTATCACGGGTGCAACCCACACATCCTCTCCCCTTAGTGTGACACATAATCCCATTATACATACAGTTAAAACATACTTTTTACCCAACTTTCATAACTCTAAAACCATACATCACATTCACATAAAAATACATATCCACAATCAATCCATTCAGGGGAACAACATATTAAAAAATGGCATGAATCAGACCAGGGGTTCAAAAGTTAGTAAAAGTATCTTTTGTTCCCCCTGGCTGGCAGTATTTTAATCTGGCTCAAACAGTAAAAGTAAAACATCCCCACAATGCATCCTGGCTTCCTCCCTTTTGCCCTGGAGATAATTGGAGAAGTAATCCAATTATCTCCCAGGTCAAAGACAAAACTCCATTACACATGTGGGGACCTAAATACAGGATTATGTTTTAAAATATATAAAGTCAGTTTTATTACACCAAACACAGACATGTTACATATCCCCAGATAGCTCAGGTCTGGGTGCACATTATTAGGTGAATGGCACCCAGACCACACGAATACAGTTTAATCACCATGGAGCCAAAGTCTTTAATCACACGAATAGGCTCCATGGCATAGCTATCTGGGTTACCACAGTTCACATAGAAATAACGAAGGTATGGCTGTTCGGCTACATCCTCACGAATGGGAGCCAGGAGACGGACGGCTCAGCGGTGTTCGTGCAGATAAGTGTCCGTTTATAGTACCATAGTTTAGGTGCCGAACACTGTTTTTTAAAGGGCCCAATCTCCCAGGGCCATAGTCCAAAGGCAGCAGGCGGGCAACCAGGCTCCTCCAATGCAATGTGGCGAGATTGGTCTCGTCACAAACACAATAGTTATTATTATTTTATTATTATTTTATTATTTATATAGCGCCAACAAATTCCGTAGTGCTGTACAATGGGTGGACTAACAGACACATAATTGAGATCAGACAACTGGACGTACAGGAACAGAGGGGGTTGAGGGCCCTGCTCGATGAGCTTACATGCTAGAGGGAGTGGGGTATAGTGACACAAAGTTTTAAAGTAGGGGAATTAAATAGTTTGTTAGAAAAGGGTTTATTGAGTGCTTGGTATGTCATTTTTGACAGTTGCAGGAAAGGAGACATGGGGTGGGGGATGAGAAACCTGCTGACAGTGTAATTGATACGCTTTAATGAAGAAATTAGTTTTCAGAGATTTTTTGAAGGAGTGGAGGCTGGGTGAAAGTCTGATTGAGGAGGGAAGGGAGTTCCACAGAAGAGGTGCAGCCCTGGAGAAGTCTTGAAGGCGAGCATCAGAGGTGGGGATCCGGGCAGAGGATAGGCGTAGGTCTTGGGCTGAGCGCAGGGGTCTCGACGGGACATACTTGTGTATGAGGGAGGATAGGTATGTTGAAGCAGCATTATGTAGGGATTTGTAAGAAAGCGCCAGAATTTTGAATTGGGCCCTATATCTAACTGGAAGCCAATGCATTGACTGACAGAGCGTGGAGGCGTGGGAGGTGCGACCGGACAGGAAAATAAGCCTCGCAGCCACATTCATTATAGATTGCAGCGGTGCAAGCTGGGAACGGTGAGAAGGGGATTGCAATAGTCAAGGCGAGAGAGAACGACAGCATGAACCAGTACCTTCGCTGCGTCCGGCGTTAGATATGGTCGGATGCGTGCTATGTTCTTGAGTTGGAAGCGACAGGATTTGGCTATCGATTGGACATGGGGAGTAAAAGAGAGGTCAGAATCAAGAAGAACCTCTAGGCAGCGAGCTTGCGAGGTAGAAGTGATAGTAGCACCGTTGACTTGGATGGAGACAGACACAGGAGTAGCAGCACTTGAGGGAGGAAAAACTAGAAGTTCTGTTTTGGACAGGTTGAGTTTAAGGAAGTGAGCAGCCATCCAGTTGGAAATAGCAGAGAGGCAGTCAGAAACGCGAGTCAAGGTGGGTGGAGAGAGATCAGGGGAGGACAGGTAGATTTGTGAGTCATCTGCATATAAATGATATTGGAAGCCAAAGGAGCTGATGAGTTTACCAAGGGAGGCAGTATAGATAGAGAACAGTAGGGGGCCGAGGACAGAATGTGAAGAAGCTGTTGATGATCAACAGTGTCAAAGGCAGCAGAAAGATCAAGAAGGATTAGGATAGAGTATTGGCCGCGAGATTTAGCAGCAAATAAGTTGTTGGATACTTTGGTCACAGCAGTTTCGACAGAGTGACCAGCGCGGAATCCAGACTGAAGGGGGTCAAGCAGAGAGTTGGATTCGAGAAAGTCTGTCAATCTGGCGTACACAACTCTCTCGAGGATCTTGGAGGCAAATGGCAGTAGCGAGATAGGGCGGTAGTTGGATGGGGAGTTGGGATCAAGGTTGGGCTTTTTCAGAATCAGGGTTACAGTTGCATGTTTGAAGGGTGAGGGAAATGTGCCAGAGGAAAGGGAGAGATTGAAGATGTTAGCGAGAGGTAGAGCAAGAGAGGGAGACAAAGTACGGATGAGATGCAAGGGAATAGGATCGAGGGAGCAGGTGGTGGGGTGGGAGGACAGGAGCAGAGCAGAAACCTCTTGTGCTGTAGCAGGTGCAAATGAGCATAGGATGGCAGGGGGAGTGGGGTTGGGTGTTGTATTGATAGGGGTAGGAGAGAGATTAGAGATCTCGTTCCTGATTGTAGAGATCTTCTCAGTGAAATGAGATGCAAAGTTTGTGGCGGACAAGGTGGTGGATGGAGGGGGAGTCACAGGGTGAAGAAGGGCATCAAAAGTGTGAAACAGGTGTTTGGGTTTGCAGCGTTCAGCAGTTCTGGAACATTTTTGGAGGTAACGGGTCAGCTTGGTGTGCCAGGGTTGTAATTGGGGGCGCTTGCTGCGTTTAACTGTAGGAGGTGCCATGATGTCAAGTTGAGAGGAGAGAGTGGAGTTGTAGAGTGTGGTTGCAGAGTTAGGGCAGTTGAGATTTGAGATGGGTAAAAGGAGTGTTTGGAGTTTGGTGGAGAAGTGCTGGAGATCGAGGGACTTGAGGTTTCTGCAAGGTTGGAGAGTTGATGGTGGTGAAATTTTGGTATGGGGTATGCAGATGTTAAATGTTAGCAGATGGTGGTCAGACAAAGGAAATGGAACAGTGGAGAGATCAGAGGTGGTACAGAGATTGGTGAAGATGAGGTCAAGAGTGTTTCCTGCGGTGTGAGTTGCTGAGGTAGAAATCTGTGTGAGTCCAAAGGAGGAGGTTACAGAGAGCAGACGGGAGGCATCAGGGCAGTTGAGCTTGTTGATAGGGATATTGAAGTCCCCAAGTATGAGGGAGGGAGTGCTAGAGGAAAGAAAGTGGGGTAACCAGGAGGAAAAGTGTTCAATAAATAGTTTAGGGTGACCGGGGGGGGGGGGGATAGATGATGGCAATTCTTAAAGGAGTGGGCTTAAAAAGGCGTAAAGTGTGAACTTCAAAGGAATTAAAGGATAGGGCAGGGGCAGGGAGGATAGGTTGAAAGGTACATTGAGGGTGTACATGCCTACACCACCTCCTTTACAGTCGAGTCTGGGAGTATGGGAGAACTGTAGGCCACCGAAACATAAAGAAGCAGGAGTAGCAGTATCGGATGGGGACAGCCAGGTTTCAGTGAGTGCCAGTATTGTGAGTGAGTTAGAGATGATGAGATCATGTATAGCTGTAGATTTGCTATTACTACAAATGGAGCGAGCGTTCCAGAGTGCACACTGAATTTTGGTGGAGGAGGATAAACTGCAGGGTATTTGGAGGAGGTTTGCATGGTTTCTGGTTATTTTAGTGTGAGCAGATGAGATGAGGGGCCCTGGGTTGGGAGAGACATCCCGAGCTGCCAGAAGTAGGAGGAGAGATAGTGACTGGAGGTGTGAATGGGTTTTATATGGGCGGCGACTAGGGTGAGATTGGGTTAGAGAAGGAGAGAGAGAATAGAGAAATGAGTGCAGGGCTTGAGATGAGAGAAGAGGGGAGTGTAGCAAAGAGGGATTAATGTAAATGTGAGTGTGTTGTTGAGGGAAGTGGGTGGAAGGGGATATTTTGATCCTGAGGGAGATGAGAGAGAAGGAGAGGAGGAGAATATAGAGCATTGCTCTGATGGGTAAGTAATTAGAGGAAAGGAGAATGAGCAGAAGTATGGAGAAGGACTGGGTGTTAGGGGTTAAGAAGGTGGATTGTGCTCATTACTGGTAGTGTTTGCAGCTGTTATTTGAAATTATCTAAAGTTGTGTGTGGGATTCTATCTATAAATGTAGTAAGAAACTTAGGGTGGGGTGGTAAAGGGAAGGGGTGGGCGGGAATCTGAGCACTGTTCAGGTTTGCTAGAAGTGGTCTTTTAAAACTCAGACTCTGGAAGACAGAGATGATAGGGTCAAAACAGGACTGCAATAAACGCTATGGAATGGAGATGCACAGAGGAGGTGAGGATTGGTCAAGCAAGGCATTCGGGTGGGTATCAATAAAATAAGGGGGGGGGAGCAGAAATAACAGAGAAAGTTATGGCCATTTACTGATCACATTGTTAGATACTTTTATACAACACCAACATCACTTAAATGTTGGCCTTGTGCTTCTTGCTTGTTACACGTTTACATGCTTTATTTAACTATAGTATTTCTCTTTGAGGTTTTCTTCACGATTTCTACATGTGGTTATATTATTTTTCTCAACAGTGTGGGCAGAGAGCTGCTCAGTGAAACTGCAACAGTGTACCACCCAAAATATGCCACAGTGTGGGCGATTGGCTAAATGTGATCGAGGTTGAGCATGGAATAACGGTTGTGGCATATCGAGGTCTTTGCACATCCTGGAAGTGGTCTCTGACCAGAGAATGTAATAAAAGTATGTTATAAGATTCAAAGAGTATTTGCTAATGTTAGAATTCAAAGTGAATTTCAAATTGAAGGCCAAAATAGAGGAACTGGTCCAGTCCAGTTTGGCTTCCTTGACCGAAGATGTCAGTTTTAATTTTCACAATCTGTTGAATAACCCTGTTTGTCTTGAATAGAACGTCACTGAGATAATACAGCAGGAGCTCTATCCGCTAAGCTATCTCACCACTACTCCTATAAGGCAGAACATAATTCTGTGTTCATAATTCGAAAATTATACGTTATCATCTTAAATAGGAAGAATACATCATATGGAAATAAATGATATTAAAATCAATACAGATTGTTAATATACTCACTTATCCTATCTCACGGAAGGTGCTACCAATTAAGATGTTCTTTGTCATGGAGTATATCATAAATAAGAAACCAAAGGTTGTCTATAATTAACTCCAGAAATACATACACTTCAATAATAATATAATTGTTAGTGTGCTAAAAGAAATTTAATGTAATTTACTTGTGTCCCCTATGCATATCAAAGAAAAACATAAAATGTATTTATTGTGAGTATGTGGTCCCAGTGAACTCTCCAACTATTTAGATTTTAAAGGGACACTGAAGGCACCAAGACATTCATAGAGATGAAGTGGTCTAGGTGCCATGCCCCTGTCTTTAGGCAGCACATTGTGACTATTATAGATAAATAAAAATAATCAAATACTATTTTTATGCAATCTTGTAGAGAACCTATTGCAATTTTTGCAAAGGTAGCTTCTAAAAATACCACAAAATGTAAAAATGTCCGCAAAGAAAAACAATATATTTTTAAAGGTATGACAATGTTTATATTGCAGGGTTAAAATGCCTCTAGTGACTGTGAGGAAGACAGCCACTAGAGGTGCTTCCTCTGTTATAACTGAGTCAAACTCGGTTATAGTTCAAATTCTGCTCCTAGATTGGTGCAGCGTGATGTTTAACCTACTGGGAAGCTTTGGATTGGCTGTAAAGAGGCAGAGTGGCTGCAAAGTGGGCAGCAAGGAGGGCAGCAGGACAAGGACTGAAAGGTAACAAAATCACTTCTCTCAAACCCTTATATGTGTGTGGTGGCACCTAGAAAGATATCAGGTCACAATACATATTTTTACTCCTAACATTATAATGTTCCTTTTTGTTACAATTACCCACGTTATTGCATTGCCTCACCCAATATGTCTGCCTCAGCAAATCCTAGTAGATGATCACATGTCCTCTCACATTGCAAATTGTTTGTTATAAATCACACAATGCTTAGCCTTTGGCAATGTGCTAGGACAGGCATAGGCAACCTTTGGCACTCCAGATGTTTTGGACTACACCTCCCATGATGCTTTGTCAGCATTATGGGTGTAAGAGCATTATTGAGGATGTAGTCCAAATTATATGGAGTGCCGAAGGTTGCCTATCCCTGTGCTAGGACTACCATTCTGAGGACAATAGTGGAAAGCTGTTTTGAACACAATTCTGTTAGTATAAAAACTTTGCATTGTAGATATTGCGATAATTGTCATAGTGAGAAGGACTAAAATGAAACTTAGTAATGCAATGTTATATGTGAATTTGTTTATAGTTTGGTAAACATGATAAACACATAACACTTGTTTATCAATCAGCACAGACTTGTTTTCAAGAAGAGAACAATACACAGGGCATATTTGAATAAATTTGTTATGTAGCTTTTTTTGCACGTAAATAGTATTGGGAATAGTATAGCTTGTTTTCTGAATGCATTTTACATTTAAAAAGTTCAAATAGAAGTTGGAAGCACATTGCGCATTTGAAAAATCTGGCACCGTTCTTTAAAAGAACGGAAATGTGTTATTTTCAGATGCTTAAAGGTCTTGGGAGAATTGTTGGCAGGTTTTCAAATGTGTTAATCTTGATATATTTATGCCTGTCAAAAAATAAGCTAATAAGCTGTCTAACACACCCCTATAGCAACTGTCCCTACAGGCTGTTATATAAAATGATTTTTCTTGGGTTTGATACATTTGTAGACGACAACAAATTATTTTAGCAAATATTTCCATTCTTGTAAAATATCCAATTTTGCGAGGAAATGCGTGAAATCTGTCCAGACACTATATTATAATATACTTGTAATGCATATATTTTATTGCTGTTAGTTCATGTATCCTGAGTGAGGATATAGATCCAGTTGTGTGACAAAGCTACAGTCCAACATCCGTTATAGATTTTAGAATTTCAAAGGTCTTGACTAATGAATTTGAGATTATATCACTGACGTCATCCAATGTGAAACAGTGGGTTTCCTTTCTGCCAGAGAGGACAGAAAATACTGCAAAATGTATTTACCCCTTCATTACTGAATTCTTATAGCTCTCCCACAATGTGAATATTAAACAGCAATTTAGGTTAATAGAGATAGCAGGACAGGAAGCCCTAATAATTACAATGATATCAATTTATCAAATGTATTTTTTTTTATTTATGTTCTATTATCTTTTACCAGATAGTGCTTATATAGTATCATTTATCGTGCAATAGCACTTAGTAAAAAAATAAATAAAAGTCAGAATTGTGGCTATAATTGATAAATGCAAATAATCAAATACCATTTTATGCAAACTTGCAATTTTGCAAATATAGCTTCTAAAAATAACACAAAGTTTAAAAAATGTCTGTATATTGGTATAAAGTTCATTTACATTGAATATGGCTGACTGAAACCAGGTATCTATATTTATATTTTTATTTTAAAATCGGTTTCAAATTCATAATTAGTTACACAAATTCTGAAATATTGAATTTAATTCAATTGTAGTGAGTGACCTTTACTAATTTCCCTGGCTCCCATCATCTCTATTCCAGTGTAATTATATGTCCATTGAAGCATTAATAGAGAATATAATATCTCAGAGAAAAGGTAGTCTTTACATCGGTGCCAAATTCTACCTCTAGTGGCCGTCACTCAAACCTCCTCTAGAAGGGATTTCCTGGGTTGCAGTAACCCAACAGAAAGTACAACACTATACTGTTAGGAATACATATTTGTATTCTTTATGCTACAGTTTTCCTTTCAGTTAGTCCCAATTCATTTCTCAAGAAAGTTTTTGCTTACTTGCGCCATTACAGAGAGAACATTTTGCATATTAGACTGATCTCTCCCATAAGGGCAGTTCAGATCCAAAACACTAGTACACAAGTGAGCACACCAAGTATGTTCCTCAACAGACTTGGGCTCTTCTGTGTACTTATGTGCCTTGGGGATTAGGTTCCCTCCCTGGAGAACCTTTGTGGGGACCTATTTCTCCTTACATGTGCATTTTTCCTTACATGTGATCTGTGATGGGACGCCGTCACTGAGTGCCAAATCCTCATGTGCCTGCTGTCTATTTCTATGGGGGGAGGGGGGGAGGGGGGGAGGAGGGGGGGAGGGGGGAATGTGATGGATGATCTGATTTATTTGGCACGGGCCACAAGCTTGTGGCACCATTTTAGTGACTGTCTTACATGTGTCCGTATATGCAGCTGTCGGTCGGGGGGCAGCAGCTCTGTGAAGTAGAGTTAAGTGAAATGGATTGCTCTGTGCCTCTCCCCCTCTCCCCCTCTCCCTTCCTTTTGTGAATGTATGGTCTGCCTGTACCTCTCCCCTTCCCCCCTCCCTTTCCTGTCACAGCAGGACGTGGTCACAGGGACACTGCCAGCTCAGTTTGCAGGGGCTGCTGTGTCCCTCTTCCATCCCCCCCTTCAGCTTCTTGGGATTGAAACCCATGTTGTTTTGTGTTGGAGACCCCATGTAGGGGTCTGTGCAATAAAAACCTTGTGTGAAGAAATAACTAGTCAGTCAGAGTTGTACTCCAGAGCTTTGTCTTGCCCAGTTACTGGGGGGGAAATGGATGCCTGCTTGTTGTAAGGGTTCCCGAATGACTAAGGAAGGCATTAGCGGAGGTAACCGGTAACCATTTTTTTTTGTTCACACTGCTCTTAGGTTTGCCACCTGACTGGTATTTTACTGGCACAGCTGGTATTTGAGGATGCCTGTCCAGTGCCAGTATTGCAGTAATACCGTCAATACAAATGCAGGTATTTTTCTCAGTATAAACGGAAATTACTCTGCAATACCAGCACTGGCCAGTAGGGGTCACTGTGTGTGGAGAGAGGCAGGGATAGGAAGTAACAGCATATTCCTCCCTGCCTTTATCTACTACTAACTGATCCATGGGGGAGCAGCTACACAGCACCGAGATTCCAGACAGCAGCTCTACAGCTCAAGTAAGTGAGGGATGGGGGAAAGGCAGCATGGAGACATGGGGGCACTGAGACACTAAGAGACACTGAGAAACTAGGGGACACATGGGGACACAGACACTAGGGGATACTGGGAGACCTGGGGACACTGAGACACTTGGGGACACTGTAAAACATGGGGACACTGAGACACTAGGGAACACTGGGAGAAATGGGGACACTGAGATCCATGGGGACACTGAGACATAGGGACATTGGGAGACACTATGACATTGGGACACGGAGACACACAGTGTCCCCTAGTCTCTCAGTGTCCCCTAGTCTCTTAGTGTCCCCTACTCTCCAAGTGTCTGTGTCCCCATGTCTCAGTGTCCCTAGTGTCTCTGTGTCCCCATGGCTCCCAGTTTCCCCATGTCTCCAAGTGTCCCTAGTGACTCAGTGTCTCCCTGTCTCCCTGTGTCTCCAAGTGTCTCAGTGCCCCATGTCTCCCAGTGTCTCCAAGTGTCTCAGTGACATGGGGACACTGGGAGACATGGGGACACTGGGAGAAATGGGAACACTGAGACACTGGGAGACTAGGGGACTGGGCAACATGGGGACACTGACACTGTGATACATAGGGACACTGAGAGATTGGGTGACTTGCCAGACTGAGACACTGGGAGACAGGGAGACACTGGGAGCAGTCCATCTATACAGCAGCAGTTTGTTGGTGATTTTACAGACTTTTCTCTTATGTCACTCCTTGTGATTTACATCATGTGATGTCATGCATAATTAATTAATTATACAAATGTATAAGGCTGGTATTTTTTCCCAAGAAAGGTGGCAACCCTAACTACTATAACACTATAGGGTCAGGAACACAATCATGTATTTCTAACCTTATTATGTTAAAACCACCATTTAGCCCCCCTGGCCCCCTCTTGCCTCCCTAAATATAGTAAACTCTTACTTGTATTCAAGTCTGCAGCTGCTGGCTCTGTCCCTGTCTGCCTCTGAACTGACTCTGTCTGCTAACATCATCAGAAGTGGTGGTCTGAGTAAATTACAATGCTTCCCCATAGGATTGACTGAGACTGTCAACTAGGCAGATCAGGGGCAGAGCCAGCACAAGTCAAACATAGCCCTGGCCAATCAGCATCTCCTCATGAAGAATTGATTCAATGCATCTCTATGAGGAAAGTTCTGCATGCAGAGGGTGGAGACACTGAATGGCAGTGCTGCACACTAGGCAGTACTGCCCCAGGAGGCACCTCTAGCAGCCATCTAAGGAGTCAATATCAGAGTTATTTTCTCTGAAAAGACAGTGTTTACTGCAAATAGCCTGGAGGGAATGATTCTACTTACCAGAACAAAAACAATAAGCTGTAGTTGTTCTGGTGATTATAGTGTCCCTTTAAGTTTGGAATCTTAAGAGGGATGCATGGGAATAAAACCTGTGTGGACTGTCTGACAATAAAATTAGTTTAGATAATGCAGACTTTGGTCTCTCTAACACTGTGGCATGTCCCCTTTCTTCTACACTCACTACATACACATTTTCTCTGTCCCAGACTATATACCAGAAACTTCTGCCTGCTAGTAAGACGATAAGAAGACAAGTGGACATGTGAGTGCTAGGGGACAGTCCTTAGAAAGCATGGAGTAGGCACATCATTTGATGCATTTATGTCAAGTTCAGGGTGCTACCTGCATAGTATGCCCTTAGTTAGACTGCCTGCACGATTGGCAGGCAGCCTGACATGCATTCATGCCAGGCTGGCCTTCCAGTTCTTTGGACAAACATGCCCCCTTTTTGGGCATGTTCACCCCTTTTGGCAGGTCTGGTCACATGATTCACGCTAGTGGCACACTCTTTTACCCTGCACATTGACTTCCTGCTTCACTGGACACTGCTGTTAGGGGATATGGATTTACTTGAAAGATGAAAGCATAAATTAGAGAGAGATTAGCAATAAGTATGTGTTTTCTTATAGCTGCATCCTATGAGTTTCCCTCCAACACCATCTCCATCAGATACATGATGCTTGGGAGGTATGATTGTTTGTGTTTTTGGTCGATAAGATTCTGTAAATAGGTCCATCATAATTGTCAGCACCATGTCCACTGGGCTCTTAATCTGGCCCTGGTAAGGCAGAATGAGCAGGTGACCAGGACATACAGGAATTTGCCCCAAGAGCTTGCAATCATGAGTGACTTCCCCCATAACCAATGATTAAGTAGGTGATGCGGAATAGTGGAGGCTTAATTAATCTGGACTCTGGTGCTGGAATGTGCAGGCTCAGCATGTACTCCATCATTGTGGCAGGCTTATGCAATGTATGATCATATACGGTAACTAAAATCACATTATAAAAACAAATAAAATCTGTGAGCTTTGAAGTTGCTGTTTAGTGGATGAGTGAGTGCGCTGGATCGTATGTATTGTAAAATTGGTCCTAGCGGCACTCCATTTATGCATGTTAAAGTGAGTGCAACCCCCTGGTTTCATATATATATATATATATATATATATATATATATGTGTATTTATTTATTTTGTATTTGTATTGTTTTTTTTTAAGTGAACATAATTGTTTATTTTTTAAATGTAATGATTGATTGGGTTGTTCTGTGATTGAAAGGGTTAATTAGAAATGTATATATTCTTTGTGTATTATACATGTTATATAAAAATTAACCTTGTGGTGTTAAGCGTGATCATGAAGGGTATCTATTGTCCTTGAAACTTGACTGGCTATATATAGCTCTAAGCCAGCGGTTAGACTGCAAAGACAGGTTAAAGTTAATTTTGTTTTTCGACTGGTGAGAGGAAACTAGTAACTAACGGTATCTGACAGTTTGATGGGTCACATGTTTGGATGTGTAGGACTGAGAACAATCGAGAGGGCTTAGGTCTATTCATAGAATGTAGAAGAACTATGTAAAAAACAATAGGTTTAAAAAAAAATAATAGAAAGCCACCAAATTGCCCTGGTAATAAATAGATTGATTCTCTGTGAGGAAAACATTATTTGCATATAAACGAACAACTCTTTTTATAGTTCGCACTTTGCTTATTAAAATTCAGATATGTCAGGCATTCCACCAGAGTTCTGGCTTCTGTTCAAGAAAAGGTTTGCAGGTGCACTTAACCCCTTAACATCGACTACCTCTGATAAACTGTTTACTTACAATGTCCATATTTTGTTGGATATAACAGATGGATTCTTTATTTACAATATGAGACCTGCCTCAAGTCAGAGCACATCAGTGCCCAAGGTTCTATAATCCTGTTGCCAAAAAAGCAAAACATGCACATATAATACCCGTTTGTAATCCGTTGCATGATGCATGTTTGCCAGTGAATTGCACACAAATTCTGGCTCAAGAAAGTCTTGGTGAGGTAATCATGCCTCTTGAAGTTTAATAATCCAATCTACTGAACACAGATTTCTGAAATGTTTGGTATTTTCTTTAGATTTTCATAAATTGAAAAAGGTATTTCACTGCTTTAAAGTGTAACTCCGTAACTCCCCATCCAAAATGTGTATATTCTAAAGATAAAATCTTTCTGAAATAAATCAGTCAAAAGATACACTAGTGCAAAGGAAGAAAATGGCAGCTGCCACGAGGGACAGGTTCAGATAAGTATAATTCACCATCCCCTGCACTTATAGTAAGTAAAGCTGTGTAGCTCTTACAAGAGCTAGTGATTATAGCAATCCAAAGAACAATCCCAAGAGCAGGGATTATAGCTGGTATAGCTTTCCCCTACAAGCACGAGACAAGGATCTGTGTTGAGGGTAAACTGGAACTCATTTTTTGGCAGCCACTGCTGGCCTTATATGCCTGTCCCCATGCAAGGGGCTCTCCCCCCTGGACCTGAGAGTAGACTACGGTAAAAACATACATGAGATTACATTGGCTCTCAGGTCCAGGACACTCCCATACAAAATAGGATAATCCCTCTCTTGTGCCTGAAAAATAATTGGGTTAGGAACTGTACTAAACTCAATTATCTCCAGGCACAGAAAACATACATTTCTCAAACACCCCAAAAGTACCTTAAAAATACATAAAACCCCCTAAAAGTTACATCCCCTGATAGCCCCGATCTGGGTGATCTACGTATTCAAAAATCACCCAGATCAGTTCATGGGTTCATGAATTTCCTGGAAGTCATAATTTAACCGATAACCGCAAGGTCCTCTAGCCGTAAATAGTTCCATAGAATCGCGGCTAAGTGCGGCTGTGGACCGACTGGGAGCAACGAAGTCTTCATGCCGAAAATAGTACCAGGGCGTTCGTGGCTAAGTCCCACTGAAATCTATTCACGGCTTTAGTCCATGTGAACATCCACCAGGGAGCTAGCGTTTGGTTCTATGCGCACAAATGGAAAGTGCCGAACCAGGGGTAATAAAATGTGGGTCTTTACAGTCGCCGACCTGGCCCATAGTCTTTTGGCAGGAGGCTGGCAAGCAGGCCCATCCAAGAACACGTGGCAGAGGCATTTCTGCCACAACCTATAACTTTTATTCAAAGCTGATCACAGTCTAATGACATCTAAATTGTGGCTGTTCCCTAAACAACAACAATATATCTGTTTACAATAAATGAACATTACAGAAAGGTTACCATGTCTCTGGCCTGCAACATACGACAGGTGTGTGGCTCAAACAATACCTTCCTTTCGGAGGAATAACAGAGGAATTGGTATCTTTTGTGATTTAACCATTTAATACATTTTAATAAGCAATTTTCAGCATGAAATATTCTTCATGAATCATGAGAAATCAGCGTCTTGTTATAACCTCAAAAGGCAAGTCAAGGTCAAACCGAATATTCTCTTAGATATTAATGGGTGGTGTGTGATTATAAAGCCATTTAGACTTGACAGTAGAATTAACCATACATAAATATGAAATGCTAGGTTTATGTCATTTTGTTTAATTTGATTTATAGAACACCAAAAAAATATGCAAGACTGCACTACCCTATGATTATCAAATTCTTTACAAAGTATACATTCACTAGTAAAACTGTGGAAGCCAAAATATATGTTGGTTTTCATGTATGATAAATTTACCAACTGAGGTTTTTATTCCAGCTTTTGAGGTTAAAATAGGAGATATTCTGAAAGTGTGATTATAAGTAACAATTGAATAATTATAACAAAGTGTCTGGGTATATCTATAAAGTCAGTGGGGTTTATGTATAAAAAGTGGTACATGTAATTTAACTTTTGTGCCAATTTTGTGCACAAGAACAATTTTATTATTTGTAGAACCATTACTGCTTTTTTTTTTGTATTTTCTGTAGTATGCCCGACTCTTTTTCTTTTCTCTCTTAAAGATTTTTTTTTTCATTTTTTTCCTCCTGATGATTTTACCATCCATTACATTCACAAAATAAAACATATAAGAAATATTACTAGGAAAACCTATGGTGCATTGATAATTTGTACCATTTTTTTTTATATACATTCAATAAAAAGAAAATAAATTTGAAAACTCCTTATCGGTCACAAAAAAAACACCTGACACTGACAGTGGTGGAAAGATTTGTTGAAAAGAAAATGCATGCTCTTGTACCTCTTTTTATATAAAAGAAAAGAACCAAAATGAAACAGGAAAATAGGATGCTCCAAAAAAAAAAGAATGAGAATATAAAAGGTCTATAAAATGTACACCTGACTCTTAAGTCGTTTTCCAAGAATATGTTATATATAGAAAACTAATAAAAAAAAGGGGGTATGTTATTTAAATTGTTTTAATGTATTCTCTCTCTACATTTACTGTAGAGCAGGATTCATTCATTAATATTCAATCACCAATTTCAGAGCTGATGGCCACTGAATTATGAGTGTTGACTGTTAATGACAACGATAGTGAGTGTCCTTGAATGACCATGCAAAAAACGCTGACCATGAGAAATAATTATCAACCGTGCAGGAGAAACCGCAGGTATGCATAAACAGAGTCTAGATTCTAGTTAGTTGCGACTGAGACAGGCCAATAATTCTTCAGAATTTATCAGAGCATATATGCGAAACCATTTCGTAAGCGGCAATACAGTTATAAATAAAACACATATATCTATTGCTCTCTCTCTCTCCAAAGTGTGAATAAATTGCATTCATTGAAAAAAATTACAAGATTGCTATTGCTATTTTTAAATTGGGTTTTTACTCTCCCTTATCATTCAACACATGTTAAAGGGGGAAAAAAAATCTACTTTAGTTTTTTTAAAAGAGTATGAAATCCTATATATACAATGTGCTAGGGTTTTTGTTGAAGGGTATTTAAAAATATTATTTTTCTTCTATTAGACTCTCAGTTCCCCGGAAGACACTAACTGGTGAGCAATCGAGATCCAGGGAGAGCTGTGCATGTGCGGTGGTTTCCATGCTGCTTCACTACCCTACATTACTAGCACTGGCTAGGAAGTATAGGAACAGAGTGACATGATGTCTCTGGAAGGAACTCACGGCAGGGGAGCGGATGGTCACGTATGTGGTGACAGTTTCCCTTTTAAGCTCCTCTGGCTGTAGGGGGCATTTGTCTAGTTACCTGTATACATTGGCAGCTGGTGAAGTTAAAAGCCTTTGGGGTGTGGTGCTATTCTTACCTACTTATTGGGCGCTACCCACTTAACCCTTAACCTTATGACATGCCCTGTTTAAAACCGTCTTCATCTTCAGTCATCAATAAATTGGAGAATAGAAGCTGCAGATATAATCATGACCAAACACAGGCTAAGGATCAGCACGATCAAAAATAATACAGTGTTAACTTTTATAAGGCTACTTAAAATCACCTATCTCAGCAAACAAATATGACACTTCTGTTCCACCATGTAACCATATTGTGTTAAGCCCACACCTACGTCACAGTACCCCAATATCGGTGGGTTCTACACTAATTCCAACATCGGAGACAAATTATATAGTACTAGTGCTAAATAAGCTAAAGTGTATTTAATTAATCCAATGTAAGAGCATAGTGAATATATATCGTGCAAAATTAATGTAATGAAACACTTTTCAACAAAAATACAGTGTCCAAACCAAGCAATTAAAGTGATAGTGCTTTGATGTATATACTTATATAGCTGCTCTATAGCAAATTAAAAACATTATTAAAGTGACAATGCTATCCAAATCCTCATCCTCCTCATTTTGCACTAGCACTTTTTAATTTGTTACTTTAACTCTAACACACACTTATCAGTAGCCGTTACAATGCCAAAGATTTGTTGGGGATTTTGTTTTTGCAAAATCAAGGGTAGACGAGGGATGCCACTCCACTGGCCGCGAGGTGCCGGCCTCTGCTCTGGTACAGCCAGGACTAGCATGCTTCATCAGAGTGTTCCAAACACCTCACAGGCAATGCAGAAGTTTTAAACAGAAATCCAGCACTCTTGCATCTTTATTCAGTGTACCCCAAGCATCACGGTCAAAATAGAAAAATAAAAATCACTTTGTAAAACTGTTTAAACTTGATGAAAATTAAATCTCCATGGCGTGGAAACATTTCCTGCTCGTTCTGTTTCTCCTTTTGTAACGTCACAACCCCTGCAATGTATAGGAATACTATGTAAGCATTTAAAGTTGCTGAAAGTAACATTTTCTTTTCTTTTTTATTTTAAGAGGATTTTTTTTTCCTTTACTTTAATGCTTGGGATTCATGATCTCTGAATAAGGATGGCTGAGTGTGATGATTACAGATTAAACCTCTCACAATAAACAGAACGATGGCTGCAATCACTTTACCTTACGAAAAGAAAGACACATTGGTTCTGTCTCCTTCTGTTTATTATTATTATTATTATTATTATTATTATTATTATTATTATCATTATTATTATTATGTATATTATACTTGAGATCAACCAGAAAAGCTCCGTGCATAAACATATTTTTTAAAGGCACGCTGAATATCAAATAAAAAAAAAAAATTCTATTTTATTATAGAGCCAATCTAGATTTTTTTTTTACAAATATGTATTGCAGAAGAGGTGTGCTATATCACGTATATCCTAAATAACCTATGCATAAAGTGTTAATATATAATTTAAAAAATAAATGCAATTTCATATCACTGTGACCTATATTGATTTTTAGTACTCTGTTGTTTTATTATCACTTGATGTTGAGATGGCCAGATGTGAATTATAGACCTTGTAATTTGTAATATTATAAAGCCCCTTTTGCCGATGGCCATATTTATATAGCACATGTGTATTCAGTAAAAGACTTCTTCAAGAACACTCTAAAAATGACTTTGCAGTTTGCACATTGCTTTTATCATAAAAGAATCATGTGCAAGTCAGTTAAATATGCAAACAGCAGACTTCCTGAACAAGTATAGCTAACCGAACTCTGCCTCTACATTGTGTGATTGAGTTAATGTTTTGGAAACTTTTTAACTGTCTGCCTCCAACAGCATGTCCATGTGTAATGTCACGCTCACCTGCTCAATCCAGCTAAATCATTTTCAAAGTATCTGAGCAAATTTGTATCTCATACCTTATTGTGTTATGGCAGGGGTTGTCATAAATTAAATTATCAGCAACTTGCATTTCATGATGGAAACTGTTTTAAACTCACAATTCAAATTTCATCATGGCTTTTGGAAGAAAAATAAAAAAAAGTTATACCTTATGTTTGATAAGATAGTAGACTTGAATCAAGGAGTTAAAAACTGTAAAAGCTTGCTTATGGTTTTCAGTGGAGGTATGGACTCGGATCATCTATTCTTGTAAACTTTTTTTATTTTATGTCCAGCAAATGTTTATCAGCATGTTTTACATATTACACTTTTATTCTTTAAACCTCTATTTCCCAATACTCAATCTATGAAACTCAGCCCTTGATTTAACCTGTTAGTGTGATATTGTTTAAAGATTCTTCCTACTATTTGCTGTTAAAAAAATAAAAATAATCTTTACTATAATTCAATTAATACATGCCTCATTATGCAAAATTTATTTGTTATTCTCCATGTAAAATCTGCTTAGAATTCATGTGGTTGGGCGGCAGGGCCTAACCATCATGGCCGACGGCTGTGTTTCATGAGAGCTCCTCACATAATTTGAGAAATCTAAACCTTTCAAGAAAAGTGGCACCTCACAGACCTACCCAAGCGACTATTAATCTGAATCTGACGGTTGGGGAGCCATTTGAGGCAATCCTGGAGTGATACTTCCTAGCCTGCGGCCCAACATTTCTATTGAGGCATACTCACCTGGCATGCGCCATGGAGAGGGAGAAACGGCTGAACTCCTAGCCTAAACTACTGGTGTGAAACAGCTTCCCTTCCCCCTTCTGGACCAGTGGGGGATATCCCGATACCCACTGGGAGAAAACGCCAACAAGCTTTCCTTACACTATCATGACAGCTTGCCCAGCTGCAGCAGTCCTTCGTGGCATGGGCAAAATGGGCAGCACTCAGATAGAGCCATCTGAGAAACAATGGGAAGCAAAGTTCATGGCTGCCTTTGACGAGATCTGCTCAGCTTTCTGGCTTTCCGTACAAGGCTGCCGAAACCACATACACCTCATGACATACAACCACACAGCCTGCCTCACTTCCGAAGCGGAGACCAGCTTGGCGCAGAGCCCCAACTTGCCAGTGCCTCTTGAAGCACAAATAAGTAACACTGTGGTCCAGACCGCTCACCCCTCTACTGGGCCAGTCGCCCATCTCCCGCACTGCCGTCCACGCACCCAGGGACAAAACTTCAGATGCAACATGCACTGCGTGAAAGCTCCCATTCAGAGCAGTCTATTATGTGCTGTGAGGCAGACCCGAGGTCCTACTAATGTTGATGGAAATGGCTGGACACAAAACAGAATATCTCCTGGCAGACCGGGGCTGCGGCCTCACGCTCCATGCAACGGCTTGCCTTGGCCCTAGCGGAGAGGAAGCAAATCAGGGAGACCTCGTCGAAATTTGAGATGGAGAATATCCGGGATCTCCTCTGCCCAGCACAGCCACCAATCTCAAGGGAGAGCAAGGGATCGGTACAGGCTATTCACTCCCTCCCGAACCTGGAGAGCAGGCTGCCGGCTTCTGCAAGCTGATCTACTACGAGATGGTATCCAGCTGTGACTCCCTTGTGGCCCTCACATCGAGATCATGCTTCGAGTATCCAGAGTGGGAATATATATGCTGATCGATGTGGATCGCACCAGGGACTAACCTTGTTTCTACGTGTCACGCTGAGAACACTTGATTGACGCAGTTGTTTTACTTTGTTTCTAGTTTTCCTATAGCTGGAATAGGCTGATTCTTAAAACCTGCCACATTGTGCCATACAAGGCTTTAATCTAGCTTTGCTCTTGCCTTATTTCTGTCTGATTAAATGTGCACCATGCAGAATAATCCTCCAAATAAAAGGGGGGATCAGACCACTGCAGAGATCTTCACTGATTTTGTCTTTAGATACCCCTATGGTCATCATATGTTTTGAGTGTTACATCTCTTTTTGCTTTTTTCTCTGAGACACCCAGTGGCACTAAATCATTATGAATAGTACACTCTAGGTATTCTCAAGCGAGCACGCTAAGCTGTTTCTAAATAAGCTCTGCTGGCTTGTTCTTCACCGTTATACTCCTGATTGCTAAGCATTGTTGACACTCGGTTTACCATGTATTTACGTTATGCATTTCATTTACTCTTCTATAACTCAAACAGAAAATGTGCAAAGGCTATCTATGTCATGTCCTACTATCTCAATTGTCAAATTATATACTAACCAGTTTATGGCATCATCATTAAGGTGTCTGTATTTCTCAATTGAACGTAAAAGTAAAGAATGATAAAAAAAATAAAAAAAAATTAATGTGGTTAGTGGTTACTTCCTTAGTTTTCTATGAACAATAACAATTAATACATTTAAGTTGTACAATGTTACAGTAACATACATTACACATATCGTTAAGTCAAAAAATATATTAATTTCAAATATATAATACAAAACAAGACTCTCTGGAACTATTTCACTTGATCTTGGCCTGTATCATACATGTGTCAACTTTGATGTTGAACCTTCACCTCCAGGAACACCAGATGTTCAGTTTTTTCCCAGTGTATTGGTAAATCCTTTAAGGCAGACTTCCCTAAACTCCAGCCCTCCAGATGTTGCTGAACTAAAACTCCCATGATTCTCAGCCTATCTATTTAATTCATAGATCATGGGTGTTGTAGTCCAGCAACATCTGGAGGGCCAGAAGTTGGGGAAGCCTGCTTTAAGGAGAGGGTTATGGACCATTGATAGAGAAGGTTATTGCATCATCTTCAAAAAGATAAGCCTCAGTTCTTATGAGGAAGGAGGTTGACATTTACTTCAACCTATATTCTCTATTAATTACCGTATATACTCGAGTATAAGCCGACCCGAATATAAGCCGAGGCCCCTAATTTTACCCCCAAAAACTGGGAAAACGTATTGACTTGAGTATAAGACTAGGGTGGGAAATGCAGCAGCTACTGGTAAATTTATAAATAAAATTAGATCCTAAAAAAATTATATTCATTGAATATTTATTTACAGTGTGTGTATATAATGAATGCAGTGTGTGTGTATGAATGCAGTGTGTGTATGAATGCAGTGTGTGTATATGAGTGCAGTGTGTGTATGAGTGCAGTGTGTGTATGAGTGCAGTGTGTGTATGAGTGCAGTGTGTGTGTATGAGGGCAGTGTGTGTGTGTGTATGAATGCAGTGTGTGTGAGTGCAGTGTGTGTGTGTATGAATGCAGTGTGTGTATGAGTGCAGTGTGTGTATGAATGCAGTGTGTGTGTATGAATGCAGTGTGTGTGTATGAGTGCAGTGTGTGTATGAGTGCAGTGTGTGTGTATGAGTGCAGTGTGTGTATGAGTGCAGTGTGTGTGTATGAGTGCAGTGTGTGTGTATGAGTGCAGTGTGTGTATGAGTGCAGTGTGTGTGTATGAATGCATTGCGTGTGTGTGTGTTGCAGAGCCTTGGTGGGGGGGTGGGCATTTTTATTATTTTTTTTATTATTATTATTTTAATAATTTTTTGTTGTATTATTATTTTTTATTTTATTATTTTTCATTTTATTATTATATTTTATTAATATATTTTTTTTTCCGTCCCCCCTCCTTGCTTGATACATGGCTCTCACTCCCTGGTCCAGTGGCATTGGCAGTTCAGTGGAGGGGGGCTGGCAGAGAGCGCTTACCTCTCCTGCAGCTCCTGTCAGCTCCCTCCTTCTCCGCGCCGGTCCGGTCAGCTCCCTCTGCAAGTCCCAGTGAAAGTCTCGCGGCCGCACTATGACCCCGCGGCTCTCGCAAGACTTACACTGGGAGCGGAGGAGAAGGGAGCTGACAGGAGCTGCAGGAGAGGTAAGTAAGAGCTTCCTGCCAGCCCCTTGTCTGTATTATGGCAATGTGAATAGCCATAATACAGACATTGACTCGAGTATAAGTCGAGTTGGGGTTTTTCAGCACACAAAATGTGCTGAAAAACTCGACTTATACTCGAGTATATACGGTACTAGAATTGTGCAAAACGTTGTTTCAGCTGATTTGTTCAAAGCTAATGCCTTTTAATCAACACCTGAACATATCAATCCACCTGGGATTTACCTTTGGAGTCGTATTCACTGTGGAGTGTCCACTTACTATTCCCATATATCTGATGTGTTTTGTTAGAATTGATTGTCTTGTTTTACCTACTGAAGAGCGCAGCAGAATAAGTTGAAGCAATATAAATAATATTAATTGGAATTGTCTTTGTGAGAGATATGTCTGCAGTTCTGTCGCCAACTACTTTGGAACTTTGTAAGTTGCTTCGTATGCTTAAATATTTAATTTACCATTGTCAAAATTATTTTTTTTACATTCAGAACCAGAAATGCGACTTTGAAAATCTATGCTTGAGATGGTTACATTGTAATAGTTGACTTATTTGCACAGATGAATGCCATGAGAATTGTACTGTAACGCCGATGTTTTTTCATAAATAAAGAATTAAAAATATATACATATTTTATTACTGATAGCTACGAATCTGCAAATCAACCTAATAATGACTCACATGTGCTGACGCATTTCTAATTTTGATTTAATTACGTCAATGATTAATTATTTTTAAATGTGTTGTTTTGTGTTTACCCCTTTACCTCCTAGGCAATAAATCTCATCTTTGAGACTTGCTCCTCTTGGTGCTATTTTGTTTAAATTAAGATAATTAATCACATGCTAATTAACTATAATGTGACTGATGCACAGAAGGCCCCAAGTGTTCTTTTCTCTCCTGGAGATGCATAATATATTTTTTTATGTATGAAGATTACATTTTCTTTATGAAACCAGTATCTAAAATATCCATTAGCAGTGCTTTCTCCTTTTTTAATTAAATAGGACACATGTAAGAAATTCACCGTGACTTAACCTTGCAAGGAAGTTAAAGACAGCTGTGCGTATAGTGCATATGCCATTTCCTTTCCTCATTTCAATTAGGTTTTAAGTGGCCCTAATTAAAAATGTAAAGGTGAGTCCATCTTTAAACGACAGAACATTTTTTTTTTCAACCAGCCCTCCTCTATGCCATACTATATGTGGAAAACAAGCAATACATATATTAAAATGTTTGGCTTTTTATTAAAAACCAAAACAAAAAAAGAAACCTCACCATTTTGACATTATAGAAAATCTATGTCACGTTTTCCAAGTTCTCTCTACCTGTACGAGAGATACAATGTTATTAGAACCCAATCCCTGTTTTAATTTGCGTATATGGTATAGTCACCTTTGACACTGATCCAGAACTGATTTTTTTAATACCGTAATGCAGTTTGCAAACCAATAATTAAATAAGTGATGCAGAATGAATGAAATGATGTCTAAAGGTGAGAATGCTAACAGGAATGGATGGAGATTTTGAATTGCCAAGCATTCTGATTCTGATGCTACATCACAGGCAGAATATCAGGAGAACAGGCAGCCAAATTAAGATCATATGGTATTTTGTATAACCAATTTTATTTTATTATTACTTATAAAGATCTAACAAATAACAGAGTGCTGTGCATTTGGTGGACTAACAAACGAGTAGCTGCAACAAGACAAGTTTGGATGAACAGAAGGTGCTGAGGTTCCAGCTCAAATGACCTTACCACAAATGACACAATAGATAAAAGGAAAGCGTTTTATCATTTACTTAATAATGTAAACTTCAAGAAGAAGCAACTTTTCTGTCATTAGTTATTTTTAGAGGATTGAAGCTTGGGTGAGAGTTTAACGGAGGGGGAAAGGGAGTTCCATAGGAACGTGCAGGCCTATATAAGTTTTGAAGGTGGAGGTCAGAGATGCGATTATGAATAGAGAATAGATGCAGGTCTTCTGCAGAGCATAGGGGCCAGGATTCAATCAGCCCTAATTTTATTTAATCATCGCCACTAATAAAAGCATAAACAGAGATAATTTAAAAAAATAATAATAATTTCCAACAACATTTTTTGGAAGATTATTTCTACTCTTGCAATTTAATACTAGACATAGGGTCATTTTATTTTAAATACTGGAAATCTATGCATAATATTAAAACAGATTACAAGCATGTTCTTCTTCATAGTTGGAGGCCAATGAGATTACTTGGCTTGCCTTTCGGCTCAGTTGAAGTAGGTTGATGCTTGACTCATTCATTGATTTAAACAGTGTGTGAAAACAAATAATGTTGAGTGATTCAACTTTCTCCAAGGCTAACACCTTTTGTACTGTAGCTTTCTGTAAATGATGACACCATAAGAAAAAAAAAAATCCATGAATGTGATCTTTCAGCCTGCTTCCTCTTGAGAAAACGTTTCAATGCAATAAATCTAGAAAGTTTCTAGGAGAGTCTATTTATTCAGGTGCGTCAGTTTTTCACCAGGGAAGTTCATAGCGTTGTTTGCTATGTTTACCTTATGATTTATAGAGAATTCGCAGGACGTTCAGTTCTTCCATTGCTCAAAATCTAGATTTCCATTAAGACGATAGTAACCCAATAAGCCACTGATGCATCTGAGTGTATAAGACCTCAATATAAGGATGTGTCACCTCAATATAAGGATGTGTCACAGATAAACAAACGCTATATTTTATATGTTGCAGAATACAGAAAATTCCTTCCAATGATTGCAGCAGGAACCAAGCAATGTATTCTTGCCATGCATCTTTAAAATAGCCAGAATGAGGCCACAGAAGAATTGCTGGAATTTTGTATAATCTTGTTTATATTAGTCCTAATTCTGTTTTATACAGGCAGATTTTAAAAAAATACAATCTATTTTATACAATATAATATTATAGAAAATCACTTTCTATGATTGCATCAAGAATCGAGCAATGTGTTCATGCAACTTCAAAATAATCAATATAAAGCTATTGAATATAGAATTTGTTCAGAATTGTATTTATATTAGTGTTAGTCATGCAACATAAAGATTATATTTAATTAGCTCTGTCATTTTTTATGGATCTTTGTGTATTTTTCCAAGGGTGACATGCCCACCTGGTGAACGGCAGCCAGCAGAAGACGCTAAAGAACATATTTTTGTAAATTAAGTTCACCTGTGCTGGTGCTGGTATGTCTCCTGGCACCCATTTCTAGTGCTCCACCTGTGTGAAGATAAGGCTTCACACATATACTTTGAGTTGTGTATCCACTGCCAGTACAGGATATACTGCACTGGTACATATACGCCTTACTATCTAATCCACTGGTAATTCTCTATGAGTAACTAATCTACAGTGGCTAATAAACAGCAATATACCTGGATGCTTCAAGAGACATACAAGTTCCTCCCGGGTAAATCAGGAACACAGTTTATTCCAGTTCACAGATAGAATAGATAGCAGTTCCCCAAATAGCACATAAATAACAGTGACCATTCAGGGACATGAGAGAATTATAACATGGTAAATCTCAAACAATAGAGAGCCTACTTTAAAACAGATAATTCAATTACAGGTACACCCGACAATAGATAACGTTACTACAAATACAACATGCTAATATAGAAAAGACATCAGGTACAGGTAATTCCAGAAAGAGGGGAAAACAAGGAATCCTTTTTACAGACCCCATGCTGTCTCTCTAATGATGTACTCAAAATGTGCCTGCACGGCAGGGGGTAAATTATCATCCATTGTCCCCGACTCATTAACTGTGACACAATGAAATCCTGCAGAGTCTGCTTTACCTTTAGAATTATTCTTTGTACATACAGCAATAGGGAACATAGTTATTGGACCTGGCATCTTTGCCACAAAAGGGACAACATAGATCTGACATGATTACAGACCAGTAGCAGAACTATTGTCCTGTCACAACCTGCAATTGTATTCTCACGCAAACACAAGAGTACAACATAGAGGTATATGGAGGATCCCATGAGATTTTAGGATCCTTCATAGAAATTACCTTTTCTCCACAGATGTTACTACACGTGCTGTTGGGAATTGCTAAAACCTGATGGCAGAAATTACATCTTCAGTTTGATTGTGCAAGTGAAGACAAATTATTAGATAAATGAAAATTTGGCAACAAAGCCGAAACTCGGATATGGTCGCATCAGCTGTCCTGTAAATATAGCAATACCTTCTTTACTAACTGAGGATCAAATTGAGTTTTTGATGACTATACTCTTAACTTTATATTTGTTTTTCACAGCTGTCAGTTGAATAGCACACATATATAATGATCAGTGTAAACTAATGGGTTCTTATTACCAGGATTGTTCAATGATCTGTTATTCATTTTCTTTCTACTCGGTCTGTAAAGTTATTGTTCTAAAAATGGCGTGACTTTTCTTCTGTAGTGAGACTTTTTTTTAACCTTGAAATGAGAACATATTTTAATGATTGCTAACATGCTTAATATGCATAATCCCAGCAGGTTCATTGACCTCGAGCGAGAAATGACCCTGGGACCGAAGGCTGCATTGGCTCACATCTGTTGCAGTCTTACTGAATGTCATATATTTTAATAGGAACTCATATATAAAGGGAAATTGCAGGATATGAGTAAATTGATCTAAAAGGCAAAACAAGTTAAGGTAAAAGTGCATTGTAAGATGCTGTAATGTTTTAGGTATCATGCAGATCTGAAGATCTCCCCAGGGCCATGCTGTAGCGGAATAATACTTGTAAAGGATAATGGAAAGTGTATGAAATTAACAAACTAATAATACAATGCTAATGTTGGGTATTTACTATGATTCTGTTGATGAAATCTGTTAAGATTTGGATGGCAGCTAGTCCATTCAACATTTTTTATGTTTCATGCAATAAATATTTGTTTTGTAGATTTGGAGATTAATTTCTTCTGAGTTTGGGCCTGTCGGATGGTCTGTTTAATTCCCGATGCAGAGTTGATGTATATCCAAATCATGAATCAGGCATGTTTGTTTAGATTTTTGCTCCTAAATTCTGCCTGGGGCACCAAAGATTGTTGCCTAGTGGACAGCCACTAAAGGATAATTTTATAACATGACAGGAGGCTTCCTATTTTCCATTAACTCTCTTTACTAAACTCCATAGCAGTAAAGAAAAACGTAAAGAGTAACAATAAATCAATGAGCAGCATAGTGTATATAAGGGTCATGCTGCCTGTACACTTCCTCTTTCTTTACTGCTCCATCGCAGACAGGTCAGACTTTTTGGCTCCCCCAGAGCCTTATACCTTTATTGTGCTAGTCTGTTATTTAGTTTTATTACTGTTCACTTTTGTATGTTTATATATTATTCTGTAGTATTATTGTTTGCTTTTCCTTTGGGCAGTAGGTTTTGCCTGGGCCTTATAGGGGTTTCCTTCCCCTTCCTCATCCCCTGACCGACCCTGGGACACTCCCTTCACTTATTAGTGGCTTCCCCCAGCTCCCCCTCCTGCCCTGGTACTTTGGAGCCCCTTCTGGGCGCCCCCTTTATCGGCCGCGACCGTTCGCGGCATCGAACGCGCAGGCCTTTTTCACCCGCGACCGGGCTAAATTTAGTCCCCGGCTTGCGGCCTACACACGCAGTGGCCATCTTGGACCGCGGATCTCGCGAGATCCATGCAGCCATCTTGTTTTACCGCGTGTGTGCCTCCTATACCCTGTTGGAAAGGTGTACTTACCTCCTTCAGTGTGCAGAACCTTCTCACATCCTGTCAGTCCAAGTATTTCACTATACTTACCAGCACCTGCTTTTATTGAAGGCTCCTTCAGTTCCTGTGAATATAATTCTGCCATACCTTGGTACTCCTGTGCTTCTGTGCCTGCTACATCACCAGAAGATTCCTGCATTCATTTGGCTGGGTCAGTCAGGTGCCTGTATATTTTGTGACCTGCACTTAAGGGTTCCAACCCTGTGCAACCGGGGTGAGCCCACATTATACGTACCTATAATAAGTACTGCGCTGCTTATTGGGAGACTAGCTTTTGCAGTTCTCTCTAACTGTGTGAGCCCCAGTTTTTACTAAGGTCACCAACTATACCCTGCTGGGTTATCCACCATAACCACTACACCAACTGACCCTAAGCCTTACGCCATATACCTAAGACCTGGGTGCCATTACTATAGTGCCTATCAGCGACGTGTTTCACAAGCCTACCCTATACCATGGAAGACTCCCAGAATACCCATGTGGACTTCCAGGCTATGATTAATGCAGCTGTCGCTGCTTCTGTGGAGAAGGCACTTTCCAAAGTGCGAGCTACGGCTCCTGATATACCCAAATCTTCTCACAGACGCCCACGCCACGAGTCAGACTCTGATGTCTCGGACTACCATGCCAGGGAGGACTCCCGTCCCAGTAAACGCCACGAGAGAGGCGAAGACACTACACCCAAACCAGCCAAGGGTAAGGCGCCTGCCAAACATAAAAAATCCTCAAAATTCAGTACCCTGGCCCCGCGTCAGGATCACTCTTCTGACAAAGACCAAGAACTGTCACACTCCATGTCAGTTCTAGACGAGTGGCAAGCAGACCTATCCGACTCGGACTATGACGCTTGGGGTTCGGACGAGAAGTCTATCTCCGCTTTTATGCGTGAGACCCTCCTGGGTGCGGCCAAGACAGAGAGGAGCAAGGATCCTGCGGACGCAGATCCCCCACTTGACTCAGACACCATGTTAGACCCTATGGGTAAGGCTATGTTCGACCCTCGCAACATACGCCATCCCAGATCAGGAGACTGGTCACCACCGGAGCACCTCTCCAGGGTCATGCACCTGCGGCTCCGCAAACCTCTAGACAAAGAGGTACGCAGCCGACTTAGGTCGGAATGCCCACGTCCTTCCCTTCCGGACAAGGTGGCTCAAACCCCGGAGTTTGATAAGGTCATGACGACCTACATGATGCGGAGCGGACGAGACCCTCGCAGAGGGGTGGAAAAAGGACTGTGGGGCGCTCAAGACAATCTGCTGGATTCTGTTGGCCCCCTTTCCCGCATCATGTACTTGGCAGACGACGCCTATGCCAAGGCTGATTCTTTTTCTGCCGACAATATCCAGGAATGGGCACATGACGTTCGTGAGTGGGCACAACGATGCTTTTGTTTCATTGGAAACACAAATGTTACGCTCTCTTCTGAGAGACGAAAAGCAGCGCCATACCGTATTAACGGTAAATTGGCAGAGCTTGGCACAAAGGAAATTGGGCCCCAGGCACAAGGGAAACTGTTTGGCGAACCGTTCCTCAAAGAACTCAACAAACATGTACATGTGTTTACCTCACTTAATAAAGCGCAGTCCTCTATGCACCGAGTCTTCAGAGGCAACCCCATGAGAGGGGTTTTTGGAAGGGCTGGCCGACAACGGGGCCTTGCCGCCAGCCGGTTCTGGCCTTCAGGCCCCTGCACCCAGACGACACTGTTCTACCCAACCAGGGATTACAGGCAACCGCCCGCCTACTCCAGAGGCGTGGTCGCAGATGTTCCCGATTTGCTACAGGTAGGCAATCTTATTCCTCCTCTCTTACAATGCACCCGCACTGCGGGCCGTATTTGCCTTTCTTTCCAGAATTGGGCCGCCCTGTCGTCAGACATGTGGATTCTGCAAACAGTGCAGGGCTACATCATAGACCTGGTGGGGACTCCCGTTCAGGCACACCCCCCGCACCCCATCTATCTGTCATCTCCTGTCCACGATCTCGTTGACACGGAACTGCACGAACTACGGGACAAGGGAGCCATCCAGCCGGCCCATGGCTTTGGAGGCTTTTTCAGCAATATCTTTCTGGTCCACAAAAAGACAGGAGAATTCCGCCCTGTCATCAACCTGCGCGACCTCAACGCATACGTGGTGTACCGCCACTTCAAGATGGAGGGCATCCATCTTCTACAAGATCTCCTGCGGAACAACAATTGGTTTACCAGGCTCGACCTAAAAGACGCATACCTGTCTATCCCAGTACATCCAGACTGCCGACCTCTCCTTTGGCACGGGCGTCCTTGGCAATTCACCTGCCTCCCTTTCGGGCTCAGCTCGGCCCCATGGTGTTTCACCAAACTCCTGAAACCAGTGGTAGGCCACCTGCGGTCCAGGGGCATCCGGTGCATCATTTACTTGGACGACATGCTTCTCTTCTGCTCCAAGTTCAGGCTACGTCAACACACTCGTCTCGCAGTTACACTACTGGAATCCCTGGGTTTCGTGGTGAACCACCAGAAGTCGGAATTGACTCCCTCTCAGACGATACAATTCCTGGGCTTCGAGATCGACTCCACATCGTGCACTCTGAGACTGCCATCCTCAAAGATCTCGTCTATTCGCAAGGAAATCCGCAGAGTACTTTGTTGCGACTCCATCCCGTTACGCAACTTAGCCAGTATCGTGGGACTCCTCTCCGCCTCCATTCAGGCCATATTCCCGGGCCCCCTCCATTACAGGGCCATGCAACGCCTCAAAGCAAGATTCCTGCGCCACAGGCCCACATACGATCAACCCATCCCAGTGACGGCGGGGGTTCGCGAAGAACTGTCATGGTGGCTGGACAGCATGCAGGCCTGGAACGGCAGGGCCATATTCGGAGATTCTCCGGATTTTATACTGGAGTCCGATGCCAGCTTGTGGGGTTGGGGCTCTACCAGCGGGACCACTTCCACGGGGGGAACATGGACGTCACAGGAGCTCTCCATGCACATAAATTGCTTAGAACTCCTGGCGGGGTCCTTCGCGATCTGCAGCCTGGCTCAGGAGAAATTCGACTGCTGCATCCTCCTTCGCATGGACAACGTCTCCGCAGTCCGATATATCAATCGCCTGGGGGGTGCATGCTCCCGCCTTCTGTCGGACAACACAAAAGACATCATCGACTTTTGTCTCCCCTGCAACATCGCACTTCAGGCCGAATACCTCCCCGGAGAGATCAATCTCAAGGCGGACTGGTTCTCCCGTCATTGGAGGGACGTCAGCGACTGGAAGCTGGACACGAGAGTATTCCGGGCCATCGCAGGCCGGAGGGGTCCTTTTCACCTGGACCTGTTTGCCTCCCACAACAACCACCAGACCCCGGAGTTCTTCAGCTGGCTCCTGGACCCGGAGAGCAAGGCGACGGACGCATTTCTCCAACGTTGGCTGACCACCGGGGCCTACGCTTTTCTCCCATTCGCTATGATTGTGAGAACACTGCACCAGATCCGGACGCAACAAGTGACACTGATTCTCATAACACCCTTGTGGCAGAGCCAACCTTGGTTCCCGGATCTCCTGGACTCCTCATGCAAGGATCCTCTACTCCTACCGTCCTTCCCGGACCTGCACACGGATCCCAAAGGGAATCTTCACCCACTACTCTTGGAAGACCATCTGCCCCTTGTGGCTTGGACTCTTTCAGGGGTTCCTGGCAAGTCAGCGGACTATCGCAGGCTGCTAGGGACCTCTTATGGGATTCCTGGGCCCCCGGAACTAGACGCTGCAACCTTTCAGTTTGGGCCTCCTGGTCTACTTGGTGCGTGGAACAGGACTCTGATCCATTTACAGCACCTATTCCCATGATTCTCAACTTTCTTTCGTCCTTGTTTTCGACGGGTCGCTCCTACCGCTCCCTTAACATCGTTCGTTCGGCGATTTTGGTGGCCCACAGTCCAGTCGGGGACCTCCCGGTTGGCAAAAACCCTCTGGTCTGTTGCCTTCTCCGTGGTATGCGGCTTCGCCGCCCTCCGGCCCTCAAGTACACCCACCTCTGGGACGTTGGGCTGGCTCTCCGTTTTTTCCGGGATAAGGCACCCTAACGAACAATTGTCTCTCTGACAATTATTGGCTAAATTCACCTTCCTGCTTTGCCTTGTGTCTTTCCGTCGAGTGTCGGACGAACGAGCCTTCGACGTCGACGCTTTCAATGTCGCCCCCGATGGGGTCACATTCCGTAATTCCTGTCGTAGCTAGTCCGATTCGACCTCGGTTTTCTACCCCTTTTTTCCAGACGACCCGCAGCTTTGTGTGGTATCTACTCTTCGCAGATACGTCACGGTTACCTCCCCTCTTCGTAACTCAGCGTCGGGTCAATTCCTTGTGTCCTATGTTCATCCCCATGCTCCGGTCTCAGTCACCACGCTAGCTCGATGGATTCGCTGGATCTTCTCTCTCGCCGGTATAGACCCCTCTTTCGGTGCTCATTCCGTACACGGAGCGGCGGCCTCCTCAGCCTTCCTAGCGGGGGCGTCTTTGTCGGATATTCTTCGGGCGGCGGATTGGTCCGCGGAATCTACCTTTCGTACCTTCTACTTCCGCTCTCCTCCTTCTGCTGGGATATCTCCAATTCAGCGGTAAAAGTGCAAAATAGGAAGCCTCCTGTCATGTTATAAAAATGAAGATCATGCTAGCTTTAGTGTACTAATAATCTTAATTTTAATAAGGACAGGAGGCGAGTATTTTCCCTCCCTTCTGTTCCCTCCCCTGACACCTCGGGGGGGGGGGGGGTGGATCTCGAGGTGACGGATATTAATTTCTGGTTAAATTCGTTGTTTGTCCGACCTTATCATACTGTGGTCTATTCTGGTTCACACTTGGCACTCGTCATAAGGACCTGGCATTATAAAGTTTCAGGAGCATGTTTTATTGTATAATAATATTTGTCATCTGCTCTGTATTAATTTCTTCTTGAAAGCATGCTGATGAAGGCTCATCTGCTTGACCAGTTATGGTTCAGTACCTAACCTATTTTATACTCTCCTTTCAGTGTAATCCTCTTCAGGACCTACACTGGATTTCGGGATCTCTCACGACTCCGCTTGATTGGCCGAGGACATCATTTGTTTCTTGTTCCTAGTTTCGCTGGTTAGGAGTCTCCTCAAGTTCAGCGCTTCCCGGAGGACGCTTCTACTAGTTTCATTTGGTTTTCGGTTATTTTCGAGTTCAGTCAGGACTTGGATGTCGCTTAAAGAAAGAGGAAGTGTACAGGCAGCATGACCCTTATATACACTATGCTGCTCATTGATTTATTGTTACTCTTTACGTTTTTCTTTACTCCTATGGAGTTTAGTAAAGAGAGTTAATGCAAAATACTCGCCTCCTGTCCTTATTAAAATTAAGATTATTAGTACACTAAAGCTAGCATAATCTTCAATTTTATTCACAGATCAAGTGAGAAAAGGCAGTAGAGGGAAAAAGTAGGGCCAGTAAAAAAAATCCTAAATTTCATAAATATATAATATATAATTATATATTTTTATTTACTCCTCCTCCTCCTATTTTTATGTGAAACAAATGGTGGGGCAATGCTTCTATCAGAGTACTGCAAAATATATACACAAGTTTTTGCTAAAAAAAATAAAAAAAAAGAGCTCAAAGTTAATTTTAAAATATAAGCTAAAAGCGCTAAATTAGACAAATTCTCCAGGTCAATTCTGTTTATACCAGAGAAAAAAAGTGGAAAACACCTTCAAAGGAGCATGTAATCAATACAACCTGGAGAATATATCCAGAATATGAATATTCAATATGGGAATATAGTACAATCTGAAATAATAAAAATATATATCATAGCGTAATATAGTTTAAATAAAATAGTAGGAGTGTAAAGCTAAATATTAAACTCACAAACGAAAATGCAAATCAGGCCTCTCACCCCCCTGGGGTATATAAGTATATGTCTTGATAGTAGATCAATAACGAAGTATGTCTTAAAGAAATGGATAAAAAGAGCCATACATGGTGAAGTATGTATAAAATAGTACAAAAAATATTTATTGGGAGCACTTACAGACGTAAAATGGTAGTGGGCATATCTCCACGCTCAGTGGAACTGGATGGCAGTGTAGAAATAGGCAGCACAAATCCAATTCAAAGTGGTAGAGAGCAGGAACGATAAATCAGCATACACATAAAAAAATAAAATATAAATAAAATAGCAAGCAATAAAGTCCGATATCCAACGCGTTTCGTCCAGGTAAATAAAGGACTTCTTCAGGGATATGTAAAGAATCATCTGTGGAGGAGCTTCTTATACCCATCGCAATCTTCTTTCATGCCGTTCACCGGCAGCGTGCGTTCCAGATTGGAACGCAAGAGAGAACTTCCTGTTTCGTCCGTCTTTCAGATTGCGCATGCGTGAAAGGGCAAAGTTCTATGCACTCGAGAGTCGAGCGCGTTAATGCGCATGCGTAAGGTCTGTATAAAGAGAAAGAGTGTACACAACGGGCGAACATGTCGCCATATGTATAAATACCAAGATCCACATATTATAAAAAAGACCTATTAGAGCAAAAGACAACTAGAATAAGAATAAAGAAGTATATATGAAGCCAATAGCAAATAAATATGGCTCTAAATCGTAACCAGAATAGATGAATACATATTTAAAGGCAAAGACATTATTTCAAAGCTGTATTGAAACTAAGGTATTATATAAAGCATACCTAGAGAGATGAAAAATAAAATATAGAAACAAAATATGGAAATAAAATACAGCAAAAAATGTATAATAATACTATCAAAAATGATAGCAACAAAACCAAATATAAATATAGTGATATACTCAGATACATCGTATATATTAATGAGAGAAAAAAGAAAAATTACCATATAAAATTCTAATAAAATATTCTTATGGAATGTTAAATAAGGCCCTGCAGGTCTATTTCGGCATTAAGACCACAGTGTAATGTTCTTAAGGTGTATATCCAAAAAGCTTCTTGGCGAATTAGTTCTTGGAGTTTATCTCCTCCCCTACATCCTAGGGTGACATGTTCTATGCCAAAGGCTTGAAAACTTTCCCACCTAAAAAGTGGACACGTACTACAATGTTTTGGAACACTATGATCGAGTTTACCCTTTTTGATGTTATTAAAGTGTTCTAAAAGTCTGATGTGGAGTTTTCTGGTGGTGCGGCCCACATATTGGGCTCCGCACCCACATTGGAGTAAATAAATCACAAAGGTGGTTGAACATTGAATGTGTTTCTTAATAAGATATGTTTTGGTAGTTTGAGTACTTGTAAAATTAATAATTCTGTTTATAGTTTGCTATTTTGCCTTAGATATTTAATTTACATTTTTTGAATTTAAAAATTATTTCTTTAACTCTGTTCAGGGCCGTCAATGTGGAGGGGGGTCCTGCCAGTAACCCAGCAAGGGCACATCCAAGTACTTTTTATAAAATGCAAAAAACAGAGTTGGACTGTGCCACAATATTAGAACAAAGAATAATCTTAACTCAGTATAGTCCCAGTTAGAACAAAGGCTAAATATTTAGAACTGGAGTCCAGTGTAAATCTATGAAGCCAGGGGATAGTGATCCTTGCCCTTTTCAGGTATCCACATATATAGAAAAGGGCAATAAAAAAATGGGATAAATAATGGTGTAGTACATTCCCCAAAGTGTGGATATAGTAGTAAAATGATAAGGTTACACTCACATTTAATAGAGTTATACCAGCTCTGGTGTGTATAGCGTACGGCGGTATAATCCCTGATTATGAGATATATGGTGAGTGTCCTTTGTAGATAGAAGTATTGTGGACCCAGAGAAGGGGGCGATGAAAAATGGAAACAATAATGTTGCAGTATATTCCACAAGATATGAATAAAACAATAAAAAATATTAGGGTTACACTCACATTTGGTAGAGCTTAAGCCAGCTCTGGTGTGACTAGCGTACAGCGGTACAATCCCCACTTGTAGGATATTTGGTGAATGTTCTCAAAGGTAGTAATATCAGGAAGACAAAAATAAAAGGTAAAAGGTAGACATGTGCAATTAGTTTCGGTCCGAATATGAATTCGGACGAATTTCGGGCAATTCGGACATTCGGGTACTTTCGAATGTCCGAATTGGCGAAGTGCCGAATTGCCGAGGTCCCGAAGTTCCGAAATTACCGAATTTCTGAAGTGTCAAAGTGCCGAAGTGCCGAAGTTCCGAAGTGTCAAAGTGCCGAAGTTCCGAAGCACAGTATTGCCTAAGTACTAATATACTTACCCAGTGAAAGAAGAAAAATGTTACATTGTATACAATTTTAAATAAAAAGTATACAAACATAGCCAGGATTCACCTGTAAGCATTTGCAACACTTACAACAATCAAGTAACATACATTCATATAAAATGTAAGTTACTTGGCCAGTCAATGTAATGACAGGAATGAATAAGTAGATAACTCCCTAATTCCCACGGTATTAGAGAGCTATCTACTAAAAGGCTGAAAGACCTAAATTGGTCTTTCAGCCAAATTTACTAATACTAAGTAAAGATTACTTAGTATTAGTAAATTATGCCCCTACTCGCTATACCGCGAGTAGGGGCATGTCTCTTAAACAGTGAGCAGCCTGTGGCTCCCCCTTCCCGAGCCCCCACCCCTGAGCGGTGGGTGGGGCCCCTAAATTATAATAAGGGGGGGACCTAATGTCCTCCCCCCTGGCCCCCACCCCTGAGTGGTGGGTGGGGGCCCTAAATACTAATAAGTGGGGGGCACCTAAGGTCCTCCCCCCTTGCCCCCACCCCTGAGCGGTGGGTAGGGGCCCTAAATACCTAAGGTCCTCCCCCCTGGCCCCCACCCCTGAGCGGCAGGTGGGGGCCCTAAATACTAATAAGGGGGACCTAATGTCCTCCCCCCTGGCCCCCACCCCTGAGCGGTGGGTGGGGTCCCTAAATAGTAATAGGGGGGACCTAATGTCCTCCCCCCTGGCCCCCACCCCTGAGCAGTGGGTGGGGGCCCTACAGTAAAATAAGGGGGGGAACTAATGTCCTCCCCCTTGCCCCCACCCCTGACTGGCGGGTGGGGGCCCTAAATCCTAAAAAAGGGGGACCTAAGGTCCTCCCCCCTGGCCCCCACCCCTGAGTGGCAGGTGGGGGCCCTAAATACTAATAAAGGGGGGGGACCTAATGTCCTCCCCCCTGGCCCCCACCCCTGAGTGGTGGGTGGGGGCCCTAAATACTAATAAGTGGGGGGCACCTAAGGTCCTCCCCCCTTGCCCCCACCCCTGAGCGGTGGGTAGGGGCCCTAAATACCTAAGGTCCTCCCCCCTGGCCCCCACCCCTGAGCGGCGGGTGGGGGCCCTAAATACTAATAAGGGGGGACCTAATGTCCTCCCCCTTGGCCCCCACCCCTGAGCGGTGGGTGGGGGCCCTAAATAGTAATAGGGGGGACCTAATGTCCTCCCCCCTGGCCCCCACCCCTGAGCAGTGGGTGGGGGCCCTACAGTAAAATAAGGGGGGGAACTAATGTCCTCCCCCTTGCCCCCACCCCTGACTGGCGGGTGGGGGCCCTAAATCCTAAAAAAGGGGGACCTAAGGTCCTCCCCCCTGGCCCCCACCCCTGAGTGGCAGGTGGGGGCCCTAAATACTAATAAAGGGGGGGGACCTAATGTCCTCCCCCTGGCCCCCACCCCTGAGCGGTGGGTGAGGGCCCTATATACTAATAAAGGGGGAACCTAATGTCCTCCCCCCTGGCCCCCACCCCTGAGCGGTGGGTGGGGGCCTTAAATACCAATAGGGGGGGACCTATTGTCCTCCCCCCACCGGCCCCCACCCCTGAGCGGCGGGTGGGGGCCCTAAAAAAAATGTCCCATCCCCCCCAGGTGACTAGGGGTCCCCAAACCCCTAGTCACCCCTCCCCCCCCCAAAAAAAATGATCCACCTACCTACCCCCCTCACCCTAAAAATATTGAGGGGTGGACCTTTAACTAAGAACCTGTAAAAAATAAAAAAACTTACCATTCAATGTTTTCTTTCTTCTAAAATCTTATTTTTTCAGCCGCAAAAAAGGCCAAATAAAAAACCATAATAACCGACGCAATTTAAAAAAAAACAAAAAAAAATAATCCATCTTCACCCATGGAGGGCTCCAAAGAACTTTCCCACACTGTGTAAAATGACACAGAGCACTCTGATTGGTGGATTTCAAACCAACCAATCAGAGTGCTGTGACAGGTAAATGTAGAGACTTTAGTCTCTTCATTTACCTGTCAGAGCACTCTGATTGGATGGCTTAAACCCACCAATCAGAGTGCTCTGAGCTTAATTGCAGGGCGGGGCAAGGCTTTAGAAGCCTTCCCCCGCCCTGCAGAGCTCAGTCTCCACGGAGCCCTCCATGGGTGAAGATGGATTTTTTTTTTAATTGCGTCGGTTATTCTGGTTTTTTATTTGGCCTTTTTTGGGGCAGAAAAAAGAAGATTTTACAAGAAAGAAAACATTGAATGGTAAGTTTTTTTTTTTTACAGGTTCTTAGTTAAATGTCCCCCCCTCATTAGGGTGAGGGGGGTAGGTAGGGGGATCATTTTTTTTGGGGGGGAGGGGGTGACTAGGGGTTTGGGGACCCCTAGTCACCTGGGGGGACGGGACTTTTTTTAGGGCCCCCACCCGCCACCCTTATTTTACTGTAGGGCCCCCACCCACTGCTCAGGGTGGGGGCCAGGGGGAGGACATTAGGTCCCCCATTACTATTTAGGGCGCCCACATACCGCTCAGGGGTGGGGGCCAGGGAGGAGGACATAAGGTCCCCCCCTTATACCAATTTAGGGCCCCCACCCGCCGCTCAGGGGTGGGGGCCAGGGGGGAGGACATTAGGTCCCCCCATTGTTTTACTTTAGGGCCCCCACCCGCTGGGGGGGCCTTTTTTTTTTTTAAAACAGTGAGCAGCCATAGGCTGCTCACTGTTTACTAGACATGCCCCTACTCGCGGTATAGCGAGTAGGGGCAAAATTTACTAATACTAAGTCATTTTTACTTAGTATTAGTAAATTTGTCTGAAAGACCAATTTAGGTCTTTCAGCCTTTTGGTAGATAACTCCCTAATACCGTGGGAATTAGGGAGTTATCTACTAAGCGGCTGCAATAGAAGTGCCAAAGTCCAGAAATTCCAAAGTTCTGAAATGCCGAAGTTCCGAAGTTCCGAAAATGCCGAAGTTCCGAAGTGCTGAAGTTCCGAAGTGTCGAACTGCCGAAGTGCCGAAGTTCCGAAGTGCTGAAGTGCCGAAGTTGCCGAAATTCCAAAGTGTTGAAGTGCCGAATTACTGAAGTCCCGAATTGCAAAAATTCTGAATTTCGAATGCCGAACCGAACCGAAAATTTTCCCCATGCACATGCCTAGTAAAAGGCAACAATAGTGCCCTCAATAAAATATTAGTGATCAATAAGGTGTAATAAAAATATACTCACAAGGGCAGAGCAGACTTACTACTCTATAACAATAGCATTGGTGGTATGATTCCCACATGGGATTCTTTGGAGTAAGGAAGATGAAAGTAGTTGGTGCCAGGTCGTTGATAAAAGGTCAAATAATAAAAGATGATGGTACAAGTAAGAATTATGTAACCAAAATATATTTATTATTGATTAATAAATAATTAGGGGACGTGGCTTAATGAACACCGCAGATGGACGCACTATCCTGAGCTCCGCAACGAACTGGCATACAAAAGTTTTAAAACAGCACATTCTGGCACCAAAACAGCTTATAATATGATTCCCGACATGGCTAGTCTGAAATATAAGAAGCAGGTGGAAAAATCAGAGCGCCCCAGCTTCTTTTCTACAAAGATTTCAACCTCAAACTCCTCGGACCTGCATGCCATGGATCCCGATGGCGGCAGGGACGATACATTGCCATTACAAGCATTACTTATGCACCTGCACTACTTCCATGTCAAGGAAGCTATTCTACAAGCAAGACGGAATGTCCGAGATGTACCCAATAAATATAAATCCATCAAGTTGTTCTCAGACCTCTCTACCACTACGCTCCAAAAGTGCAAAGAATTTAGAGAAGTCATCGAAACACTGAGACAGAACAACATCCAATACAGATGGGGATACCCGATTCCTCTGCTGGTCCGTAGAAATGGTATTGTCACCCCAGTGGGCACCCCAGAGGAGGAAAGGAAACTGCAGCATATCTGGAATATTCAACAGACCCAGCCTGGTGCAAAGATCGCCACACCTGCTCACATGTCCCCGGAATGGAAACGGGTCAAACCATGAACTCCATCATGAACTGTGTCTGTTCCAAAACCACATCCCGCTGACCGTCGGTCATGACCCTGGCAGTAAGTACCATACTAATGTTAATGTGTTATGCTCCTGTAATTGACCTTTCCCCTCTCTCCTCTCTGATTTATGTTGAGATGCATTAAAAAAAATAATAGAAATAATAATAACAGCTACCTAAGTCAACCACTCAGAAATAAAGTCTTTGTCTCCACGGAGGTTACACATAGACAGATACACTTCCACTAGTGACATAACCACTTGGTTGACGAAACTTTGCTGTATAATTAGCATGGGGAGCACAGAAAGCAAAATGCAAATGGAATTTACATAGAATGTCAAGAACATTGTTTCAATTCAGATTGAACAGAGTACAGTATCCAATATCTTAACAGACAATATGCAGTATTTACAGTATATATACAAATTATTCAGGCCAGCTATAAAGGGAGCAGATTTCTTAAACTTAGTACAGTTATAGGGAAATTTGAGTTATTACTGTCTAGGTTCATTTTATCACAGTTGATACGTTACAAGTGTATGTTCCACAATTTAGTCACCACTGGTGACAAGAACTTTAATTCTGCTCCAGCTATACAGTCGAACTTGCTTTGACAGTCTAGGATTTTGTGTTTTCTAGTATAGCATACATTTACATTAACAGGGATCTTTGGGTAATTACAGCTTTTCTGTAACAACCTACGTGTTATTAATGTTACTTAAAACTATAATAAGTGAATATATATTTGTTGTCGGAGACAATAAGCCAAGTCATGGTAGCGATGTTGTAAGTAAGTTGTGGTGTGCCGAAACCTACGTTCGGGTAGGCCTGCAAAAATAGGGCCCACCAAAATGAATGGCTTGATAAAGGGAGTGGTGGGTAAGATAAACCAGATGGTACTGCCCAGGAGGAAAGGGCTGCCTCTGTTTTATAGGCCCGGTAACCCATTCCACAACTACAGGCTTTGCCTTCAGACCCTCTTTTCTTTTGTAGTAGGGGACAATAAACTGAATTATGGTAGGGGTGGTGTAAGCCGGTTGTGGTGTGCCGAAACTGACATTTGGGTAGGCCTGTAAAAAGAGGGCAAAAAGTAAAAAACAGTTTAACACTTGATATGTGTTGACATTACATAACAGAAACTTTGAATGCCTGCCTCAATATATATCTATCTATCTATCTATATAGATAGATAGATAGATAGATAGATAGATAGATAGATAGATAGATAGATAGATAGATAGATAGATAGATAGATATAGATATATATACAGTTGCAAGAAAAAATATGTGAACCCTTTGGAATGATATGGATTTCTGCACAAATTGGTCATAAAATGTGATCTGATCATCATCTAAGTCACAACAATATACAATCACAGTCTGCTTAAACTAATAACACACAAAGAATGAAATGTTGCCATGTTTTTATTGAACACACCATGTAAACATTCACAGTGCAGGTGGCAAAAAGTATGTGAACCCCTAGACTAATGACATCTCCAAGAGCTAATTGGAGTGAGATGTCAGCCAACTGGAGTCCAATCAATAAGATGAGATTGGAGGTGTTGGTTACAGCTGCCCTACCCTATAAAAAACACACACCAGTTCTGGGTTTGCTTTTCAAAAGAAGCATTGCCTGATGTGAATGATGCCTCACACAAAAGAGCTCTCAGAAGACCTACGATTAAGAATTGTTGACTTGCATAAAGCTGGAAAGGGTTATAAAAGTATCTCCAAAAGCCTTGCTGTTCATCAGTCCACGGTAAGACAAATTGTCTATAAATGCAGAAAGTTCAGCACTGCTGCTACTCTTCCTAGGAGTGGCCGTCCTGTAAAGATGACTGCAAGAGCACAGCGCAGACTGCTCAATGAGGTGAAGAAGAATCCTAGAGTGTCAGCTAAAGACTTACAAAAGTCACTGGCAAATGCTAACATCCCTGTTAGCGAATCTACAATACGTAAAACACTAAACAAGAATGGATTTCATGGGAGGATACCACAGAGGAAGCCACTACTGTCCAAACAAAACATTGCTGCATGTTTACAGTTTGCACAAGAGCACCTGGATGTTCCACAGCAGTACTGGCAAAATATTCTGTGGACAGATTAAACCAAATTTGAGTTGTTTGGAAGAAACACACAACACTATGTGTGGCGAAAAAGAGGCACAGCACACCAACATCAAAACCTCAGCCCAACTGTGAAGTATGGTGGTGGGGGCATCATGGTTTGGGGCTGCTTTGCTGCGTCAGGGCATGGACGGATTGCTATCATCGAAGGAAAAATGAATTCCCAAGTTTATCAAGACATTTTGCAGGAGAACTTAAGGCCATCTGTCTACCAGCTGAAGCTCAACAGAAGATGGGTGTTGCAACAGGACAATGACCCAAAGCATAGAAGTAAATCAACAACAGAATGGCTTAAAAAGAAGAAAATACGCCTTCTGAAGTGGCCCAGTCAGAGTCCTGACCTCAACCCCATTCAGATGCTGTGGCATGACCTCAAGAAAGCGATTCACACCAGACATCACAAGAATATTGCTGAACTGAAACAGTTCTGTAAAGAGGAATGGTCAAGAATTACTGACCGTTGTGCACGTCTGATCTGCAACTACAGGAAACGTTTGGTTGAAGTTATTGCTACCAAAGGAGGTTCAACCAGTTATTAAATCCAAGGGTTCACATACTTTTTCCACCTGCACTGTGAATGTTTACATGGTGTGTTCAATAAAAACATGGCAACATTTCATTCTTTGTGTATTATTAGTTAAGCAGACTGTGATTGTCTATTGTTGTGACTTAGATGATGATCAGATCACATTTTATGACCAATTTGTGCAGAAATCCATATCATTCCAAAGGGTTCACATACTTTTTCTTGCAACTGTATATTTATTTATAGAGATAGATAGAGATAGAGATAGAGATAGAGATAGAGAGATAGATAGATAGATAGATAGATGTATTTGTTTTCCACTGTTTTGTGTGGTGTGATTGCACAGTATTTTTTCCTTTAAATATTTCTAACAGTATGTATATTTTAATAGGTTACCTCATTAACAAGGTCATTATTTCAGAACTCCTTTTCTATTTACTATTGGAGTATAATAGCAAACATCACTCTTTTTAGTTATGTCACTGGGTTATATTCTATCTCACAACTGGCGCTGCTGACAGAGAACTCTACTTGTTTCCTTTTGTTATTGATTATCGTAGCCAGGCGAATTGATTCTCCTGAAAATAAAAACAGCAATGCCCAAGTATTTGTAATTTAATTATAATACTGAATGCTGGATCATTTATTTCACTAAAATTAATCTTTACTGTAAAGCCAAAGCAACAATTTATTGGGAAATTCTGTTTCTATTCATTCAATTTGCAATTTGACTGTAAAATCAAACTCGAGCGTAGGCATACATAAATCACATTTTCCTGCCATTTTCTAGGTGTTAGATGAAAAATAATTAACATGTCACCCTTGAACTAAACCGAAAATCTATGTTTTTTTACAATATGCAGTTATTTATTTACTTTCTGTAAAAAATATATTCATAGTTTGTCCTACAACTGTTTTAAAAGAGTATGATGTCAATCCTTCCCAACAGCCGTGATTCTCGCTTTATACTTCTTGTGATGTAATTCATTTGTGATTGATTATCATTTTAAAGAATTCAAATTTATGATGAAATCATTTCAAATATACTTAGTTTTTTTTCCTGCTGCAGATAAAATGTTATCACATATATATTCACATCTAATTTACAGGTTATAAAATGCATAGCTTGTGAATCACCCACCAACTATCTTAACCACTGCTAATTACGCTATAACGAAAGCTCTGTAAAATACCTATTAATTTACATGTTCATGGTCTGATTTAGAAAAATGTTACATTTTAATTATAGATGTGTTGTTAGGTTCTGGTTTAAATCCCAACATAGATCAGCGCTGATTTTCATGTTTGAAACATTAGATAGACTCTTTGATGTCTGGCTTTTGAACCAGTGTAAAAAGTTTAAGGGACACTATAGTCACGAAAACCACTACAGCTTAATGTAGTAATTTGTAATGTATACACTGTCTGTTCAACGAAAAGGCAGTGTTTACAATATTGCCTAGGCACACCTCTCGTGGCAGTTACTCAGACGGATACTAGAAGTGCTTCCTGGATCAGTGTTGCACAGCGTGCAGTCATGACGTTTAGTGTCCCCACACTCTGCATGGAGAGGCTGAACGCTCCATATAGAGATGCACTGATTCTATGATGAGATGCTGATTGGTGCGGTGCGGCATGATTGCCATTTTGTTGCGCAGGCATGATAGCCTCACAATGCTTTACTATGGCAAACCATTAGATTGGCAGAGATCGTCAAATGATGATCTCAGCCAAGTTGGTGGAGCAGGTATGAGTCAGCCATGAGGATACCGGCATGGTGCTGGCAAGAGGCAGGCAAGGAGGGCCAGACATATAAACAGTGCTTTTACAGCTATAGTGTCAGGAATACATGGACTTATACATGGGTATATGCACCACCAAGTCTTATACATGGGTGGTACAAAAGGTGGAGGCTATGAAACCTTTCCTTGTGAATGGTCTACAGCATTCATATGCTTGGGAGAATGTAAAGGTGTTGCAATCTGCATGCATGTAAAGGTGTAAAGGTGTTGCAATCTGCATGAATGTAAAGGTGTTGCAATCTGCATGCTGAGGGCACGATATTTGCTTCCTTTGTAATAAATGTCACAAGCGTGTTTGAGAACCTTTCTGGTGTCAGGATAATACACTAGATAAGGAATGTTCGTGTCATATCCAACAAAGATCCCTCTCTCACATGTTGAATCTAACTTCTTCCTATTATGTTTATGTGAGAAACATTCTTACAAAAAAATCGCCATTTTAGAAAGTTTAGGTCTTTTGCCAATTAACAGAGTTCCTACTAGATGGTTATTGTGGCGAAACCGACCTCGCCACGTGTCCTTGGAGGGGGCTGATTGCCCGCATCTTCCCTTTGGACTATGGACCAGACTTTATGGGAATGTGATACCCCAGATAGCCATACCATGGAGCCTATTCATATAATGAAAGACTATGGGAAAGACTTTAGCTCCATGGCAATTGTACTGTGTGAGTAGGATCTGCGCGCTATTCGGTAGTTTTGTGCGTGCAGATCCCAGCTATCTGGGGATAGGTGAAATGTCTGTGTGTTATGTGTAAATGTGACTTTATGTATTTTAAAGTGTTTTATGTCGTTTTGCAACCATGTGGTTAATGGAGTCTGCCTTTAGTCCTGGGTAATTGGATTACTTCTCCAATTAACTCCAGGGCAGAAGGGAGGAAACCAGGGTGCATTGTGGGGATGTTTTTCTGCCAGCCAGAAAGGAACAAAAGATACTTTTAGTAACTTTTGAACCCCTGGTCGGATTCATGCCATTTTTTAATATGTTGTTCCCCTGAATGGATTGATTGTGGATATGTATTTTTATGTGAATGTGATGTATGGTTTTAAAGTTATGAAAGTTGTGTAAAAGTATATTTTACACTGTATGCATAATGGGATTATGTGTCACACTAAGGGGAGGGGATGTGTGGGAGGTAACATCTATGTCATTGGTTCTTTTATGCCTCCCCCTGGGTGTGGCCTGTATGTGTGAGTTGGAAATAAAAGCCAGGCTGGATGAGCCAGTCCGGAGTTCCTGTTTTACCCTCAAAGTGATGTGTCGTCTCATTATTGGGGGAAGGATTGATTGCATGCTGTTCCAGTTGACTGCTAGGAGTACAAGCCTATTCGTATGGTTCCTATTCAATGGTCTACAGCATTCATATGCTTGGGAGAATTTAAAGGTTTCTCGGATTCGGTGATTGTGGTGTCTGCCAGAGTGCTTGGAGTCCTCAGGAAGCACTAGGAGCATCCATTAACGGAGGTACCAAGTCGGGGTGCCAGGCGATCCGTTACATTGGTGGCAAGTGGTGGGATGGCGTCCTAGTGCGAGGTAAAGCAGCTCGGAGACACAGTACGTTTGGATTTACAAATTGAGGGCGACGCTAGTGTGCCTACAGCGTCCCTGTCTACAAAAAGATTTGGGAAAATGGGGTTCGTAGACCCCTGGGCAACACACACACCTGAGGAAGAGAGTGAATTAGAATGGAGAGATAATGCCCGGAAAGAATTATGGTACGATGCCCTGGAGGAAGTCCAGTATCAACGGCAGCAGCACCTTCCTGGTGTCGCATACCAGTTGGAGGAACAAATGGCCTGGCGGATGCCACTTCTGGGAGACCAACCTGGAGGGCAGCGGGTAAGACAACTCGAGTACCTCGTGGAATCGGAACTGAGCCTGGACGCCTCATACCGGGCACTGTGGTGGTGCACTGTCCAGCCAGAGACGTGGAGGGCAGAGGGCATCCAGCCAGAGGGGGAGAACTACACAAGCCCTGGCCTGTTGTGGAAAGCCTTAGTGGAGGATGTCGACTTCGGCAGTCCAGCAGAGTCACGGTACTGGGCTATCTTTCATTACCGAGGTGAGATGATACAGGGCCCGAGATCTATTGGACTGGGAGAAGACCTCCGCCGTTTCGCTGCCATGGAACGAGAGCTGGAGATGGACTATGTAGAACTATTAAATTCCTGCCAGCCGCAGAGCAGGGACGCAGACCGGGAAAACTGGGTGGCAGACCCAGACCTGCTAGCCTATAGCTGGGAAAACGCGGCAGAGGTACCCCCTGCTTCACTACCAGTTGCAGAAGTAGGGGACCTCATAGACTGGTCCTGGAGAGACCCACAGATGGCAGGTGGAGATGGGATCGAGGTCTCTCTACCGGCCCCAGCGGCAGGTTACAGTTCAGAGAGAGGAGCTTGTTACACCCTCTCTCCAGCGGCAGCCTAACCCACCAAGGGGAGACCGTAAGCCCCACACCAGCGCAGATGGGACCATGGTCTCTGCGCCCAAGTTACAGGGAGCTGAAGGAGCCGTCCTCCCTCCCCAGCGGCAGTGTGATTTGTTGGGAATTGGGAGCCCGGTCTCCATTCCCCAGCGACAGAGTATCCAGCAGGGAATAGAGAGCCCAGCCCCCTTTCCCCCACAGCAGGACTCTGTGCTGGGAGGAGAGACAGTCGGTCTCCCTCTGCAGAGACGGGAAGTATGCATGGGAGAGGAGATTGTTACCACCTCTCCCCAGCGGCGGATCATTAATGTACAGGGAATAGAGAGCCCAGTCTCCATTCCCCAGCGGCAGAGTGTTCTAATGGGAGAGGAGCTGGTTACCACCTCTCCCCAGCGGCAGCTTAATGTACCAGGGGGAGACTGTAAGCCCCACACCTGTGCAGATGGGACCGTGGTCTCTGCACTTCCAGCACAGGGGGTAGGGACGGTCGGTCCTGCCCCCCCACAACAGGGCTGTTTAGCCAAAGGGGAGACAGTCTGTCTCCAGCAGCAGAGCTGTGTAACTAAAGGGGAGACAGTCGGTCTCCAGCAGCAGAGTTGTGTAACTCAAGGGGAGACAGTCGGTCTCCAGCAGCAGAGCGGTGTAACTCAAGGGGAGACAGTCGGTCTCCAGCAGCAGAGCGGTGTAACTCAAGGGGAGACAGTCGGTCTCCAGCAACCAGGCTCCAACCAGACTACTCCCGTGGTAGTGCTGGCAACAGGACAGAGTACCGCTGGTCTCTGCCCCCTCAGCAACCTACCAAGGCAGCCTACCAGTCCCCCACACAGCCGTGGTGAGGCACCTGAACCTGGACAAGATTCTCCCTCACCCAGGTGTAGTAACTGTTTATTGTGGGTGGGCTGCTCTGCTGTTTCTGTCTTGTGGGTGGGCTGCTGGACTAACAAGGGCACTGACCGGCAGGAGGTCAAGTACCCTGTTAGTCTGGGGGGTAAAGGGGAGAAGTGTGGCGAAACCGACCTCGCCACGTGTCCTTGGAGGGGGCTGATTGCCCGCCTCTTGCCTTTGGACTATGGACCAGACTTTATGGGAATGTGATACCCCAGATAGCCATACCATGGAGCCTATTCATATATTGAAAGACTATGGGAAAGACTTTAGCTCCATGGCAATTGTACTGTGTGAGTAGGATCTGCGCGCTATTCGGTAGTTTTGTGCGTGCAGATCCCAGCTATCTGGGGATAGGTGAAATGTCTGTGTGTTATGTGTAAATGTGACTTTATGTATTTTAAAGTGTTTTGTGTCGTTTTGCAACCATGTGGTTAATGGAGTCTGCCTTTAGTCCTGGGTAATTGGATTACTTCTCCAATTAACTCCAGGGCAGAAGGGAGGAAACCAGGGTGCATTGTGGGGATGTTTTTCTGCCAGCCAGAAAGGAACAAAAGATACTTTTAGTAACTTTTGAACCCCTGGTCGGATTCATGCGATTTTTTAATATGTTGTTCCCCTGAATGGATTGATTGTGGATATGTATTTTTATGTGAATGTGATGTATGGTTTTAAAGTTATGAAAGTTGTGTAAAAGTATATTTTACACTGTATGCATAATGGGATTATGTGTCACACTAAGGGGAGGGGATGTGTGGGAGGTAACATCTATGTCATTAGTTCTTTTATGCCTCCCCCTGGGTGTGGCCTGTATGTGTGAGTTGGAAATAAAAGCCAGGCTGGATGAGCCAGTCCGGAGTTCCTGTTTTACCCTAAAAGTGATGTGTCGTCTCATTATTGCGGGAAGGATTGATTGCATGCTGTTCCAGTTGACTGCTAGGAGTACAAGCCTATTCGTATGGTTCCTATTCAATGGTCTACAGCATTCATATGCTTGGGAGAATGTAAAGGTTTCTCGGATTCGGTGATTGTGGTGTCTGCCAGAGTGCTTGGAGTCCTCAGGAAGCACTAGGAGCATCCATTAACGGAGGTACCAAGTCGGGGTGCCAGGCGATCCGTTACAGTTATTAAATAGAGTTGAGCGGACACCTGGATGTTCGGGTTTGGCGGGTTTGAACTTGACCCCGAACTCTATTGAAGTCAATGGGGACCCTGAACTTTTGGGCACAAAAATTGCTCTAAAAAGTCCTGGAAAGGACTAGTGGGCTGCAAAATGAAGTAAAATGGGGGTAAGAGTAAGACAAGTGCCCTGTAAACAAATATGGATAGAGAAATCACGTAAAAGAACATAAAATACATACAAATTTAAAATACAGCTGAGCCATAAAATAGCACTAGATGGAATCTTTGATTTTAGCTTTGGAAGAACATAAATCAAAATCCAACAGCATGGCTGTCAGGAGGATCACCAGAATTATCCATTTGAGAGAGGGTTGGAGTGCAGGGTATTCTCTTTCATTGTTCAAACTGAGTTCAACTCCTGATGCATGGAGAAAAGGCCTTCACAAGCCTCTGCTATTGTGTATATAGTTTTTTTACTAAGTGACCCATAGGTTGAGGAGGCGGTGACCGTGTTTGTTTGTTTTTTATTATTTTTTTATTGGGGTAGACCCCAAAATATTGGGACATATAAAAAAAGAAAACAAAGAATAAGTGCACTTGAGTATAACAATGGCTGGGTGAGGCCAGTATAAATGTCTATTCTGCACAAGGTACAGACAAGTCTGGTGCGATCCATGCCTGGTTCATTTTAATAAACGTGAGCTTGTCCACGTTGGCTGTGGACAGGCGGCTGCGCTTGTCTGGGATAATGCCTCCTGCCGTGCTAAACACACGTTCAGACAATACACTGGCTGCAGGGCAGGCCAGCACCTCCAGGGCATAAAGGGCAAGCTCAGGCTATGTGGCCAATTTGGAGACCCAGAAGTTAAATGGGGCAGACCCATCAGTCAGTACGTGAAGGCGTGTGCACATGTACTGTTCCACCATGTTGCTGAAATGCTGCCTCCTGCTAAGACGTTCCATATCAGATGGTGGTGCTGGTTGTTGTGGCGTGCTGACAAAGCTTTTCCACATTTCGGCCATGCTAACCCTGCCTTCTGAGGTGCTGGCGGTGCCCCAGCTGCATTGGCGACCTCTCCCTCCTCCTCTGTCTTCGCCTTGTGCTTCCAATGAGCCCCCGGTGTCAGTTGGGAATGCCCTCAGCAGCGAGTCTACCAGCGTGCGCTTGTAGTCGTGCATCTTCCGATCACGCTCCAGTGAGGGAATTAGGAAGGCACGTTGTCCTTGTAATGGGGATACAGCAGGGTGGCCACCAAGTAATCAGCACAAGTTAGAATGTGGACAACTCGGCAGTCATTGCGCAGGGTGAGAGACAGACAGCACAGACAGCCCGCGCTTTCTGCAGCAGCTCTGATATATCTGGGTAGTTTTTCAGGAATTTCTGCACCACCAAATTCAGCGCATGAGCCAGGCAAGGGATGTGCGTCAAACCGGCTAGGCCCAGAGCTGCTACGAGATTTCGCCCATTATCGCACACCACCAGGCCGGGCTTGAGGCTCAGTGGCAACAACCACTCATCGATCTGTTGTTCCATGCCCATCCACAGCTCCTGTGCGGTGTGGGTTTTTCCCCCCAAACATGAGTTTTAAAACAGTCTGCTGTCGTTTCCCCCTGGCTGTGCTGAAGTTGCTGGTGAAGGTGTTAAGCTGCCTGGATGAGGTGGTGGTAGAGGAGGAGGAAGCGGAGTAGGAGGAGGAGGCTACAGGAGGCAAAGAGAAATGCCCTGCAATCCTCGGTGGTGGAAGGACATGCACCAAACTGCTATCCGCCTCAGGCCCAGCCGCCACTACATTTGCCCAGTGTGCAGTTATGGAGATATAGCATCCCTGCCCGTGCTTACTGGTCCATGTATCTGTGGTTATGTGGACCTTGCCACAGATGGAGTTGCGCAGTGCACACCTGATTTTGTCCGCCAATTGGTTGTGCAGGGAAAGGATGGCTAGCCTGGTATTGGCGGCTGGGAACCACGTACTGTGGGACAGCTACCGCCATCAGGTTTTTAAAACTGTCCGTCTCCACCAGACGGAATGACAGCATTTCAAATGCAACAAATTTTGAAATGCTGGCATTCAGGGCCAGGGATCGCGGGTGGCTAGGGGGGTACCTCCTCTTTCACTCCAGTGTTTGGGAGATAGATAGCTGAACACTTCCATGGGACAGTGTGGAGATGCTTGGGGACAATGGCGGACGTGGTGGCGTTGCTGCCACATCCTCTGTTTGCAGGGTGGCAGGTGCCACTGTGACTCCAGAGGTGGAGGAAGAGGCCGAGACAGCAGCAGCAGAAGAAGCAGGAGGAGCCTGAGACCTTTCTTGGTTTTTGAGGTGCTTACTCCACTGCAGCTCGTGCTTTGCATGTAGATGCCTGGTCATGCAGGTTGTGCTCAGGTTTAGCACTTTTATGCCTCACTTCAGGCTCTGATTGCACAGCGTGCAAACCACTCGTGTCTTGTCATCAGCACATTGTCTGAAGAACTGCCACGCCAGGGAACTCCTTGGAGCTGGCTTTGGTGTGCTCGGTCCCTGGGTGCGGTGGGCATTAGCAGCCATACCATCTAGGGGACGGCCGCTCCACTTTTGCACCCTGCTCCCTCTTATGGTGTGCTGGTGCCTCTGTGCGACCACCGCCTCTTCCTCCAAACTGCACACGTCACTCACATGACCTTCATTTCACGTGGGGTCTAGGACCTCATCATCCTCCAAATCATCTTCCACCCACTCCTCAATCCTGCCCTCCTTACCGGTCTGCACACTGCAGAAAGCCACAGTAGTTGGCACCTGTGTTTCGTCATCATCAGAGACGTGCTGCGATGGTCCTTGCAGGTCCACATCCTGACACATAAGTGGTTGTTCATCAGTGCACTCAATCTCTTCCACTTCTGGGGCAGGGCTAAGTGGATGGCCCATGGAAAGCCCGCCAGCAGAGTCATCAAAAAGCATAAGAGACTGCTGCATGACTTGTGGCTCAGACTGCTTGGCTGATTTGCAAGGGGGTGAGGTGAAAGACAGATGGCCATGGGCTGCAGGTGCCAACTCTGAGCTTTCAGCAGGGGACCGGGTTGGAGACAATATGCAGAAACTGGAGGCACTGTCAGCCATCCAATCTACTATCGCCTGTACTTGTTCTGACCTCACCATTCGTAGAGCAGCATTCGGGCCTACCATATAACGCTGAAGGTTCTGTCGCATACTCGCACCTGAGGAAGGTGTTTCACTTGTGCGTGTGTCATGGAGTAACACTTCAGGGTTAAGTTCTCAGCAGTGAGGAGCCTGACTCCACCCCCCTCTGACACAGCTCTGACAGTATTTAGGGAGACTGGGCCAGAGGGAGGGTGGTTGGTGATTGATTGTTTGAGCTGCCTGCTGGAGCTCCATAGGCTCAGCTATTGGGAAACTTGCACCAGACAAACCCTTCCAGCCTTTGAGCAAATGCAAGGATTGCTGCAAGCCATAAAGGATTACTGGAGAAAGGAAACTTTGCTACTTTACAAGTGGACAATATGTCTGGACTATTGGAGGACTACCCATATAAACCTTAAGTATATCTTTCAGCTAATTGATTACAAAATCATTTATTCTATGAACTGTTTCTTGCATTGCAAATATATCCATTGCTACAAGTTACTAATCTCATGAAGGACAACTCCCATCATGCTTATTCACTATGAACTGTTTCTTGCTCTGCAAATATATTCATTGCTACAAGTTACTAATCTCATGAAGGACAACTCCCATCATGCTTATTCACTATGAACTGTTTCTTGCTCTGCAAATATATTCATTGCTACAAGTTACTAATCTCATGAAGGACAACTCCCATCATGCTTATTCACTATGAACTGTTCTTGCTTTGCAACTATTCTCAGCTAATTGATTATTGTTCCTATTGAAGATTATTCTCATGAACTAATGTTACTTAATGCATCTCTGAAGAAATACTTAATACTGAACTTTGTGTTGTTGAATTACTTGCAATTCTTATTATTGGATTATTGCCTGAATGCAATTCATTTAAATTTAACTCTTATTAAAACTTTGGTTGAATCAAGTTACCAGTGATTCTCTCTTTTCTTAAAGCTACAGTATTGATACTTAAGGATTATCCATTTCTTTACTATTGTAATTAGGGAGTTTACAAGCTGCAGTTGAGTTCCAACCCAAATCACCCCTAGTAGCGTAACAGAATCACCAAGCCCGAAAATGGAACCAGCAGAAGTGAATTCCCAAATTACCTCATTAACCCACAGAGTTGAAATACTCACACAAGGCATGCAGGATTTGCAAATTGCTAATGAGAGACTTCTTTCTTATATTAGAGAAATGCAAAATAAAGTTACACATTCTTCAAGTGACCCTGCTGTCTGCAATCCTGAAAAATGTTATGGAGATCGCACTAAATATAGAGAATTTTTGAATTCATGCAAATTGTTGTTCACTCTTAAACCTAGGGCGTACCCCACAGACAGGATTAAAGTCTGTTCAATGATTTCCTATTTAAGGGGTGAACCCATGTCCTGGGCACATACATTTCTGGAAAATGAAGATCCTATTTTGGAGTCTTTGGATAATTTTGTTGAAGCAATGTCACTACTATATGAGGACCCTAATAAACAAACTACTGTTGAAATTACTATTAGATCATTACAACAAAGAAATCAGCCTGTGGAAGATTATATAGCTGAATTTAAAAGCTGGGCTTCAGAAACCCAATGGAATGAAATGGCAATACGTCATCAGTTCCGTTTGGGATTGTCTGAAACAATTAAAGATGAATTATCTAGAACCATTCTTCCTCCAACGCTTGATACTTTAATTCAACTCTCTATCAGTATAGATAGAAGAATCAGAGAAAGAAAAGCTGAAAAGACTCTCTCTAATTCATTTTGCAAAAAAAAAAAAAAAAAACTTTGCGTATATCTACTAAACCCTTGCAACCAAGTGAAGCTATGGAAGTTGGGTTTATCAGGGGACCTTTATCTATAGAAGAAAAAACAAGAAGAAGAAATTTAAATCTCTGTATGTACTGTGCTTCTAAGGAACATCTTTTACAAGAATGTCCTCTACTAAAACGCGCTAAGGAAAGAAAGCTTAAAATTAATACCTCAATTCTGAAAACACTTCCCTCTTCATGTTCTCATCAAGCTGATGCTCTCTCCAGAATTCCATTTAAGCCTGCTTCAGAAAAGAAAACCTTTTCAAAATTATCAAACGATAAAATTATTGGACTTACAACTACTATATGGGATAAACTGAAACAATTATCTCACAAGGAACTTGAACTACCTTCTACTCCTAAATTGTTCAAAAAAGATGGAATCTTTTATTTCAAAAATAGAATTTACATTCCTCCAAAACTCCGAAAGAACCTCTTACAATTAATTCATGATTCTCCCTTTGCTGGACATCCTGGAATGAAAAAGACACTTGAACTCTCTACTAGACAATATTGGTGGCCACTTCAAGACAAAGCCATTGAATCCTATGTTAAGTCTTGTCCAGTTTGTCAAAGGTCAAAAGTGGAACGTCACCTTCCTTCATTGTTTAACCCTTTAAGTCCACCGGGCGTATATTTACGTCCTTTTAAAAGCGTCTCTAAACGCCGCAGGACGTAAATATACGCCCGCCGTTTTTTTTTAACTTACCCGGTCGCCGGTGGTCCCACGCCGGCGATCGCGGTTGGGGGGACTCCCAGGGAGCCCCCCCACGGCAGATCTTCCTCCTCCGGTCCCTCCCGGTCATGTGAGAGTGAGGTCCTTGCGAGGACCTCACAATCACATGGCCGGTATAGCTGGCTCAGGCATTGCCAGCAGGGGGACCAACTGTAATGACAGTTGGTCCCCCTGCTGGCTGAAAATCAAATTAAATAATGTAAAAAGTGTAAAAAAATAAATAAAATATATATATATATATATATATATATACACATACACCGTCTAGGTGTATTTTAATATTAATATATATATATATTAATATCAAATTACACGTAGACTGATACTGATTAAATATATATATATAATTATTGTTATATATATATATTTATAAATAATATAAAAAAAAATATGTAAATACGTAAAAAAATTAAATAAAAAAAATAATTAAAAATAAAATATAAAAAAATATATAGATCTAACTGTATTGTGATATTAATATATTTATATCAAAATACACGTTGAACGAAATAATATATATCTATATACATATATATATACGTATATATCACTATATATACCTATATATAAATAAAAATATTAAAAAAAAAATATATATACACATATGTATATATATATATATATATATACATATATTAATTCTACATATATTTATGTAATAATTTTACATAATTAGGTATCCTAATTAATTACAATTAGCGGGACCTGCCTGACAACCCATACCGAAAGTATAAGGAATTTAATTTGCTAGCACTATATTTAACCCTATAACTTTCTAAGACACCATAAAACCTGTACATGGGGGGTACTGTTTTACTCGGGAGACTTCGCTGAACACAAATATTAGTGTTTCAAAACAGTAAAATGTATTACAACGATGATATCGCCAGTAAAATTGACGTTTTTTGCATTTTTCACGCACAAACAGCACTTACACGGACGATATTACTGCTGCAATACTTTTTACTGTTTTGAAACACAAATATTTGTGTTCAGCGAAGTCTCCCGAGTACAACAGTACCCCTCATGTACAGGTTTTATGGTGTTTTCAAAAATTACAGCGTCAAATATAAGGCTTGTGTTTCATTTTTTTCACATTAAAATTCGCCAGATTGCTTACGTTGCCTTTATGACCCTATGGTAGCCCAAGAATGAAAATTACCCCTATGATGGCATACTATTTGCAATAGTAGACAACCCAAGGTATTGCAAATGGGGTATGTCCAGTCTTTTTTAGTAGCCACTTAGTCAAACACTGGCCAAAATTGGCGTTTTTTGCATTTTTCACACACAAACAAACACTAACGCTAACTTTGGCCAGTGTTTGTGACCAAATGGCTACTAAAAAAGACTGGACATACCCCATTTGCAATACCTTGGGTTGTCTACTATTGCAAATGGTATGCCATTATGGGTGTAAATTTATTTCCTGGGCTACTATACAGTCTCAAAGGCAACGTAACCAATCTGGCGAATTTCAATTTCAAATGTAACACGCTATATTTGACCCTGTAACTTCCTAAAACACCATAAAACCTGTGCATAGGGGGTACTTTTTTACACGTGAGACTTTGCTGAATACAAATGTGTATTTTATTACAGTAAAAGCAAACCGTATTATGACATTGACAGTTAAAATGTCATGTAGAACTAAAAATTTTTTAAAAAATCTTATTTTCTCCCATGTTTTTCATATTAAATTATGTTTCATAGCTAAATATTTGATATTAAATGAAAGCCCTGTTTCCCCTGAATAAAATGATATATAATAAGGGGGGGTGCATTTAATATGAAAGAGGTGAATTACGGTTTGACAGACATCTAGCGCAAATGCCAGGTTTTGTTTACATTTTGTTTCGTTCACAACTTGTACATTTGGCTGCGGTGTTAAGGGGTTAATCAGTCAAAGAAAAACCTTGAAGGTTCTATGTCGCTATATAAAAGGAAATATGATAAGAAAAGGAGAGCTCCTCCTACATATAAAATTGGTGACACTGTTTGGCTCTCTTCAAAAAATATTTCTACTAACCGTCCTTCTAAAAAACTAAGTCCTCTTTTTCTTGGACCTTTTCAAGTTGAATCCATTGTTAATGAGAATGCTGTAAAATTGAAACTTCCTCGATCACTTAAATTGCACCCTGTTTTTCATGTTTCACTCCTATAGTCTTTTCTCCCAGATCCCTTCCATGGGGAACAATTGTGGAAGCCTGACCCCATTGAAGTACAAGGAGAATTGGAATATGAAATAGAGAAAATTCTTGACTCCAGACTTCATAGAGGTAACCTACAGTACCTTATTAAATGGAAGGGTTATGGAGAAGAAGATAACACATGGGAGGATTCCTCTGAAATACATGCATCGAAGTTGATTACTGCCTTTCACAGGAGATACCCTCATAAACCGAGGTAATAGCACCCGGAGAATGCTCCTTAAGTGGGGGGTCCTGTCATGGAGTAACACTTCAGGGTTAAGTTCTCAGCAGTGAGGAGCCTGACTCCACCCCCCTCTGACACAGCTCTGACAGTATTTAGGGAGACTGGGCCAGAGGGAGGGTGCTTGGTGATTGATTGTTTGAGCTAACGTGTGAGCTGCCTGCTGGAGCTCCATAGGCTCAGCTACTGGGAAACTTGCACCAGACAAACCCTTCCAGCCTTTGAGCAAATGCAAGGATTGCTGCAAGCCATAAAGGATTACTGGAGAAAGGAAACTTTGCTACTTTACAAGTGGACAATATGTCTGGACTATTGGAGGACTACCCATATAAACCTTAAGTATATCTTTCAGCTAATTGATTACAAAATCATTTATTCTATGAACTGTTTCTTGCATTGCAAATATATCCATTGCTACAAGTTACTAATCTCATGAAGGACAACTCCCATCATGCTTATTCACTATGAACTGTTTCTTGCTCTGCAAATATATTCATTGCTACAAGTTACTAATCTCATGAAGGACTACTCCCATCATGCTTATTCACTATGAACTGTTTCTTGCTCTGCAAATATATTCATTGCTACAAGTTACTAATCTCATGAAGGACAACTCCCATCATGCTTATTCACTATGAACTGTTCTTGCTTTGCAACTATTCTCAGCTAATTGATTATTGTTCCTATTGAAGATTATTCTCATGAACTAATGTTACTTAATGCATCTCTGAAGAAATACTTAATACTGAACTTTGTGTTGTTGAATTACTTGCAATTCTTATTATTGGATTATTGCCTAAATGCAATTCATTTAAGTTTAACTCTTATTAAAACTTTGGTTGAATCAAGTTACCAGTGATTCTCTTTTCTTAAAGCTACAGTATTGATACTTAAGGATTATCCATTTCTTTACTATTGTAATTAGGGAGTTTACAAGCTGCAGTTGAGTTCCAACCCAAATCCCCCCAAGTAGCCCTAACAGCGTGTAGCTGGCACAGATCGACCACGTCCTCTCCTTGCAACAGGAGCTCCACCAACACCAGCAGCACCATGATCAGGGCGACGTCCCTTATTTGACGCTCTCCTCATTCTTTGCGTTCACCCACCAAACTAACAGACGTTTTATATCAGGCGACAATGTAACCGCCAATAGTCAACAATTTTTTTTTTTTTTTTTTTTATTGGACTCCAAGAAATGCACGGCAGGTCGCAAATGTACTATTTAGCACCTAAAGAATTTGAATTTGTAAAACTGCAATGTAAGCACAATATTTGACGGTTCTATTTGACTCTCAGATATGAAGTGCATCGCAGGCCGCAAATGTACTATTTAGCACAAAAATGTAGTATTGTAGCACCCACAAAAATAATCGCTGTAGTTTGAATAATCGCTGTAGTTTGCAGATTCAACAGCAGAATTCTTTCCTAATTTGTCCCTAACAGCTGAAGCATCCTCTCCCTACACTAATAAGAGCTCATGTGCGTGCGGCGCTACGCAACTCCAGCTTATATATAGAGGCTGGGTCACATGCTGCACTGGCCAATCACAGCCATGCCATTAGTAGGCATGGTTGTGATGCCTTCTAAGGGCACACGAGTCAAACACTTGTTGATTGGCTGCCCTGCAGCCTTTCAAAACGCGCCATAAATCGCCAAACACCGAACTCCAACCCTAACATACAGTGATATGTTCGGGTCCGGGGTCCAAAAAACGCAATGTTCAGTACGAATCAGAACTTTACTGTCCGTGTTCGCTCAACTCTATTATTAACGCATCTGTTTGAAATTTGAGCTGCAATCATTAATATGCATGCCCATAATTCCTTTGGCAATTTACTTTCAATCAACAGGCATTTTGCCATTTTAAATAGTGTTCTTTGGTATCTATAAGCAGTACCATTTTGATGGGGGTCAGTAAGGTTCTGACATCTCATGTCTAATACTTTGTTTGTTTAGTAGTGATCTGAAACTTTCAGCCATGAACTTAGTACCATTGTCAGGTATTATACACGTTGTTTCAATATAGGGCTGTGAATTTTTCAGTGCCTAACACTTTATCACTAGAGATGTCGCGAACATAAAATTTTCCGTTTGCGAATGGCGAACGCGAATTTCCGCAAATGTTCGCGAACAGGCGAACCGAGCGAACCGCCATAGACTTCAATAGGAAGGCGAATTTTAAAAACCACAGGAACTCTTTCTGGCCACAATAGTGATGGAAATGTTGTTTCAAGGGGACTAACACCTGGACTGTTGCATGCCGGAGGGGGATCCATGGCAAAACTCCCATGGAAAATTACATAGTTGATGCAGAGTCTGGTTTTAATCCATAAAAGGCATAAATCACCTAACATTCCTAAATTGTTTGGAATAACGTGCTTTAAAACGCACACGTGTGAAGGAAACTGACTGCTATTATTTCACAGTCAAATTTCTAGTTTTTTTTTTTTTTAATGTACACTACTGTTACACCAGATATGAGTTGCACTGGTGTGACACTGTGCCCTGGCAGGCCCTGAAACGCACACGTGTGAAGGAAACTGACTGCTATTATATTACAGTCAAAAAAGTTTGTATTTTTTTTAAATGCAAGCTATTGTGACACCAGATATGAGTGGTGGCACTGGGCAAGTGGGCACAATATGGCAAGTGGGCACAGTATACGCTGTGAGCCTGACACACACGCTGGCAGGCAGGCAGGCAACTGCAATTAGATTACACAGGAAAAAAAAAAGCAGCCTGATGTTCTAGCCCTAAAAAGGGTTTTTTGGGGTGCTGTCCTTACAGCAGAGATCAGACGAGTCCTTCAGGACTGTAGTGGACACTGAATACACTAGCCTAGCTATCGATTTCCCTATTAAATCAGCAGCAGCACACTGTCCCTCCTCTCACTAAGAATGCAGCTTCAGAATGAATCTAAAATGGATGCTGTCCAGGAGGTGGGAGGGTCTGGGAGGGAGGGTCTGCTGCTGATTGGCTGGAATGTGTCTGCTGACTGTGAGGTACAGGGTCAAAGTTTATTCAATTATTATTTATTTATTTATTAAAAATTCTTAAGAAAACGCAGTCTTATTACCCATAGGATCTCGATGCGCATACCAGCAATAAAAACAGACAAAACAATATCCAGCAAAACCACAGCATTATAATCACATGCATTTGAACCAAGTTAAAAATTTCATGTCATCCCATACGCCTGAGCAAATAAAACTGTTTTTAAGCTCCGGCGGAATTTCAGTAGATCATTCTCAAGTCTTAATGTCAGAGGCAGGGAGTTCCAAAATTGCGCTCCCTGAACATCACTCGTTCTCCCTCCGCACTTTTTCTTTTTAAAATTTGGAATCTTCAATAAGGCTAAATCAGCCGATCTCAAGGATCGACTGGGAGCATAG